>NC_061113.1:104038181-104051363 GCF_002878395.1 Capsicum annuum | reverse complement strand
CCCTTTGTTCGGTGTCCGGGGAAGAGAAAGGAATCTATTCGGGAAGCACTTAGCAGCCCCTTTACCGATACCAAGAGGAAGCAGGAATTAGACCAATAGGGCACTGCTCTCCACCTGTCGTAACAACAACAAAAGTCCATACCGGAATTTCATTACCTTATTCCCCCTAAAACGGAGACATTGGTACAACAGGAGGCTCAAGAGACCTGGAGCATAATATACGCTACCATCGGAGAGACTTTAGCCATCTCTTAACCCGAATGAGGCAATCAAGAAAGTCGTGGGCCTCGTAGTACCCGCATACGACAGCTCTGTGGAGCTTTTTGGGTCGAAAACCTGTTCGACGTCAGAACCGATCTCAAAACCCTAATATCACCGTCTTCAGAGAAAGGACTTTCTCTATATCTATATCTATGCAACTAGTTCTTTCACTTGCTTCCAAATCCATCCATCTTACTTACTCAAAAGCTTTGAATATTCTGCTAGAAATCTTGCTTCTAGCTTTGGGCACCTCTGACATAAACAGAAATAGTGTATATACAAGGCTAGCCTTTTCTCTCAAGCGTCTTGGTATTGGATCCGCTCTTCTGTTAACATGAATATGAATTAGATTCTATTCGAATTCTTTATTCTTAAGAGAATCGCCCACCCGAACCATTCTTAAGACCACCAAGGTCTCTCAAATGAATTCTACTCTTTTTGCTTTCGAGCTACACCGGGGGCAAAATCTTTTCCCCACTAAGACGTGCATCTTTATGGCTATATTTTTCTGAAGACAGATATGACGGGAAGAAGTGGCATTTAGAAGTGTTGCTGACTTAACATTTAGGTTTTGGCATAACAAAGCTTGCACTGTCTTTTCACACTTAGGCACACAGCATACCATTGGTAATGATTCTACTACGGTGCCACAAATTCGCAAGCTGATCTTAAGTAATCGTTGTTGTTCATTGGATTTCGGAGGAACTACTTTGTTAGGATTGGGGAATTGTTGCGATTCTTCCTGAATAGACTGGATTCTCCCGTCGAGAGTCACTTTGAAAGTATTACCTAAACTCTTCTGATTGAATATGATAAAGCCTATAAAACATAGAGCTACTATCATTTCTTCATTATAAATTGAGATCTTCTTCAAACTTGATGCACAAATAGATAGAATAGCAGCAAATAGCATCTTTCTAGCCTGCATATTCGTGGAACTCAATCTCGTTTAGAAAGATTGATCTCTATCTTTCAGCAACTGAACGGGAAGTGGTTTAAGAATAAGAAAGGAATGATGAATCGGATGCGCTCGCCCAGTGAGAAAGGCCCTGACCCTGCCAACCAAGTATCAAAAAGAAAGAAGAGAAAGAAAGGAGAAGAGAACTTCGTATTTTGGTAACTCTCTAGGAGTCATCTTTAACCTTGAATGCTATTAATAGATTCTACAGTAATATTCCCTCGGACTCGGAAAGTAATAATGAAAATAGCTAACCCAATAGTAGATTCCGTAGCTGCCACCGTTGGAACCAATGAAGCAAATGATTGACCCATCATATCATCCGAAGAAACAGAAAATACCAAAAAGTTCGAATTCACGGCTAATAACATTGATTCAATTGGCATTGACATAATAGGAATATTTCATCTATTAAGGAGGATTCCCCGAATACCTGAAATAGAGATAATCATAGAAAATGTAAAATATTTGATAGGATCTATTTCGGGAATGTAGAATGGTTGAGAAATTCAAATGTGAAACAATACGTCAGCTCTTCTACTTGAAATATCCTTCAATTATGGATATGGAAGAAATCTTCTTTTTTATACTCATGTTTCCCCTCCCATCGCGCTCTGCCGATTGTTGTGCTCGTGTCAACCAAGCCCTCAAGTGCCATAAATTAGCCCTGGGGACATTGGGTTTGTTGGCATTATAGGCAGCTTTGCTGGCGAAGCGGTCAATAATCATTTCGACCATCTCACTTGGTGATGGAAGTTCACCCAAGTTATGGTGCCACAACCTTCGAACTAGGCGTGCCTTCTCCGATTTAATCAGGGGGCTAATCTGTTCGGCCAAGCGATCTTTTTGTTCTTTAATCGTGGCCAATTCAAGTTGATCCAAGGCTCTATGGAATATCGCATTATTACTGGCCTTTCCAAAAATGTATTTTATTGTTAGGAAATAAGGGAGACTGTGATTCTCTCCCTTTATGTGTTCTATATCAAAGTCAAAGAGGGTCTTGACATCTTTCTTAAGGGTTTCTTTCAACGCCTTACAATTTGTTCTCATTAGGAACCTCTGGTGTTGGATGTAGATTTGGAACTTTAGGATGGACTTCACCGCTTTTTTTTTATTTTAAAGGGAAAGAGGAAGCCCCAGACGTCAACTTCTTTGATGACAACTAAGAAGATATTTCCCAATAGCGGACCTCCGTTTGTCAAAATTATAGACCAGGTATTTATTCCTCTCCTTCAAGTTCTATTGCACCCTTCGGTCAAGTAAACCAAGCTCACAAAAAAAAGGAAATCTTTTACACCGATGTATCGTACTCTCTCGACCAGGTCATCATAAGAAAATATTGAAAAATCTTTCCAAAGTGAGAGAAGGAGGGAAGGTGCGCTACAACTAACATAACAGCCAGCTGAAAAATTCCACATATATAAAAGTTATACACTTTCAAAGTTGACCCTTGTAGAATCGAATAGCAAAATTTAGCCGAATCAAAGACTCTTTGCTTAACTTTGCTCTAAGTTATTCCTTTGACAATTTTCACCTCATAACATTGGACTTTACACACCTAGGAACAATGGTTCAATGTCTAGCCCAAAAATTCAGGGTGTTACATTATCTCCCCTTGGGATCATTCATCCCCGAATGATGGGTAGGAACTTGTTGAAGCTCTAAAAGTATGGAATAAAGAATGTAACCTCTCATTGAACATTTTTCCTTAACCAAATATACAATCAATCACAACATTTGAGCCTATCATTACTACACCCACTTCATGGATCTCCCCACTAAGACCAAAAAATTCAATTACTATCACATAGATTTTCGCTATATATCTCCATCCTAACTATTTCACATAACAAGAATTCATCTCCTTCTTTCCCCTTAACCTATAACCTTTGCTAAGGAAATTACTTTAAAATTTTAACATCAAGAACATCTACTCCCCTACCTAAGACATTACTACGCGACCATAACCACCATCATACTAACATACGGAGGGTCATTGAGGGACCCGAGCATAAGTATCATGAATGGGAGTAACACTATTTAATTATAACTTATACTGATTATACTAATCAAGGTGTGACATAAGGTGAAGATGCAATACAATAGACATGAAGTGCTTCATATATCAAATGCCTAGATCTTAGATAGAGAGTAGTTTGGATGTAAACATACACAACATGAGTTCTTAGGACTGGTACAGTGAGAAATATGAGAGCATATATCATGATCTGTATAACATAAAGGTGGAATTCATGAAGTCAACAATTGAGACAAGGATTGATACTTGAAGCTATTGCTTCTCATTTTCAGAGCTGAGATAGTCATGAGTTTGTGTTAACCTTATCACTTTAGGCTAGACCTGACATAACATGAATCTGTAACATATAGCAAGCATATTTTCTCATAACCAAGCATGATGTGAGATATTGATCTGTGGGGTCATGAGCATACACATCCACACTCCTTATCACATAATGGTCCATTCTCCACTACTTAACACACTAACATTATATCTCTAATCACATAACTTACAACTTAACCACATTTGTAAAACCATCTCAAAGGATCATATTGCCTACATATATTTCCTCAATTTAACTCTAAAGAACACCATACAACAACTCCCCAAACTTCTCCATACTACAAATTCGAGAACGTGATCTAGGTACACGTGACACTCATATACATCAAATCCTATCTAACAACATGCTACCTCAGGGTTCAACTTAGTCTTTTAGACTTACTCTCTTATCCTCTTAATGACTCAACCATAATTCATCATTTTACCCTAGTCCTCATACACATATATAACAATTATTTACTCTTTCTTCCATAAATTGCCAACCTAGGCCGTTTTACAACTCATATTAAGCCTACTAATTCATTCCTACAAAATATGCATCATTAATCTTAAGACACTATTACTACCACCATACTCCACATCTCAAATTTAAGTCTATAGGCTAGAATCCATCATGTACCGCCGATGAGGCATACCACATACTATACTAGGCCATCAAATTGGAAAATCAACCCAAATACCTTATTTTACTTAACTACTACCTACAATCATTTTCCCTCCATGACATTATTACTACACCTCAAAATCTACCACATACTTCTCACGTGAAGTACTAGTTTACAACTACTAAAGAAAAGACAATCAAGGGGGCAAAGTCACATAATAGGCACAGTCGATCTTAAACTTAGAACATAACCCATTACGATCTTATCAATATATACCACTTTAGCACATCATATTTACTTACCCATATATACATCCCCACTACCTTCAAGTTCCATATACATCGATGGGTCTCTACCCATAACTTATTGACTAATCTACCCCTTCCTATTCACAACCTACAAATAATTTCTATAACCACCATAACTATTCACTATGAGATGCTTCCTATTTTGAATAAATAACAATCATAGCCAATTACTTCCTTCACAGACCACCATACAATCTACAAATCTTTCTACAAGATAAGCCAATCAACATAAAAGAGAAAAACCACCCCCCAATCAAAAGTTATGCAACTAAAACTAGTTTTTTTATGCAAAAGTTGCCCTCACTCTCACTTCTAGATTTGTGACTCCATATCACCAACTTTTGGACCATCTCACTACCAATAGGTCATGGAACATTAAAATATACTACTACTACTCAGGTGAAAATATTGCTCCAACATTCTGCAACATCTTATTATCCTTAAGAATGACATCTGTAACAAGGATTCTAAAAGGGGTGAATACACTTCAGACCTCAAGCTAAAAAGCACGATTGCATTAAGATAGATGTGTACACTCAAATCAATACACTTTGAAGCACTAATGGACTCCTCCCAAGTCCTTGTGCTTGTCATAACTTTATGGATAACTCAATCAAAAGAGACTGCATCGTTTAAACTCTAAGCTTTGCATTTGAATCGCCTCGACAATTAGACATATCTCATAATATTAGAGTAAGGAAAGAATTTG
Source organism: Capsicum annuum (assembly GCF_002878395.1). Lineage (NCBI taxonomy): Eukaryota > Viridiplantae > Streptophyta > Magnoliopsida > Solanales > Solanaceae > Capsicum > Capsicum annuum. The sequence continues at coordinate 104,046,160 of NC_061113.1, read as the reverse complement.
CATAACCTTTGTATGGATGACGCTATAGCACAAACTAAAGTATGAAAGAATAAGAAACAACTCCTAAATGCTAGGTAGCCATCTGATTATAAGTGTGGTAAACAACACACCCATAAGCAAGAGTCTACTAGACATGGCTTCGTAGATACCTTGGGACCATGAACCATGCTCTGATACCAAGCTTGTCACGAACCAAATCGAGGCCCTGGCCGCGACAAGCATCTCGAACCTCAAAGGATGGAGAGAACCCTTAGCATATAATCATAAACATAACTCATGCGAAGTAAAATACGGAAGATAACTGAAAATATGGTAGTCCCAAAATCAAAGTTATAACAGTGTTCATTGGAAACTTATAATATGAAATGTGTCAACAAGATATGACAATACAACACTTCAACTACCGTTTACAAAACCTCTACTGAATATTAACTTTCTAGGCTGGGACAAATCCCCCGGCTGAACCATATACTGAAAGAATCAACATATAAATAAATGTCTTTTGAAAGATGGATGGCTCACCAATTTTATTAAATCCTAAGTGTGCTACTGATGTGATGGACCATGGGACTATACCGCATAACCTGAAATATAGGGGGTCAATACACAAAGGTACTAGTATGTAGAACAATCCAAAAATAAGTTATATTTTTATACAATATAGGTGAGAGCATTTTGTAAAAGCATGCCAGCATAAAACAATTGAAAAATATATGGGCAGAATTTAATGAGCTTCAAATCATCTTCTAGAAATCATGACTCAACTCATTATCTTACTTCTGAGCTAGGTGGTACACCCTACAAGTCTATAATACCACAGGTTATGAGATTTGCCCTTAACTCAGCGGCCAGGCCCCCATTCCAAATTTGACATAAGGATCGAAGTGTCAGTAAGGGAGGACACACAAGATCATAAAGCAGGGTGCGAAAATCCCTAATCAAATCAACATGTCATAGTAGCGCACAAGATCACAAATGAGGGCTCCTAACCATAGTCTCAAATTGGGATGACATGAATCAAGGTACACACGATCACAATGTAGTGTACCATTATCCCGTGACGATAAATCACGATTTTCAGCATTGAGTCTCTCAACTCGTATTTTCTTCGGGTAACCATCTAATTCTCTTTAAACCCAATTTTAGCCTCTTAAAAACATAATTCATGCTTAATAACTAATCTTTCTCATTTGGTTAAGGGAACATCACAATAGGGTATCGTCATACCCAGACTTGCAAGTCATTCATATCACATCAATTCCACAACCCTTTTTATTCAAAATATGTAAATGACCACCAAAGATTTATCAAATAACACGAGGGTTCTTATTATCACAATCACATGAAACTTATGACAAATCATTCTCTTTACAAGACGCTAACACATGGTGGCCATTTCATTTATTCAACACATGCATAATGGTTAAAGTGACATTTAAAACTCAAGAATTTGTCATCAATCATAAATCAACTCCAACATTAATCATACATAAATCCCATGATAAAAAGGGGGCTTTTAAGTCATGCTCTCAAAATAATTCACAATTCATGCCATGCAAAGACCTTAATTTCATCATGGAGAAGGGAATTTCACAAATCACTTTTCAAATTCAAATCACATATGCACGAGATTATAAATCAATCTTATGGAAAAACCCCACGACAAATACATACTTTTATCAAATTGGGTCCATGATATATGCTTTTAAAATAATTTTTCAAAACTCATTACATATATATACATATATAACTTTAAAGATTGTAAAAATCATAAAACCTATGCCCATGAGATTTAGGATAACTCCACGTACCTTAAGCTTCTTGATTTGTGAAGAAAGCTTGAATCTTTAGGGACTTGAATGATGAATTTGAGAAAGGAACTCTATTCTTGATGTTTTCTTGAAGATTCTTGAACTTGGAAATCTTGAATTCTTGAATCTTCTTGGGAAAATTTTTTGGATTTTGTTATTGGCGAGGAGGAGGGTTCATATAAGGGTTTGTTGATGAAAAGTGGGCAAAATAATGCCCTTTTGGTGTTTTAATCCGTCTCTTGGGTGCTTGGAGGAAAGGAGAAATGATTAAAATGCCCTTTGGGCTTGTATTTATGGATGTAAAAAAATATTACGGCGCGTCGCGGTGTTATCACAGCAGCTTGACAAAAATGATCATAACTTTTTGTTCGGATATCAGATTAAGGCAAAATTGGTATCATTGGAAAGTTAATTCAATTATCTACAATTTGGTGGTCATGAGCTGAAAAATTCCACATATATAAAAAGTTATACACGTTCAAATTTATTTTTTGTTGAATCGAATACCAAAATTTGACCGAATTAAATACTCTTAGGTCAACTTTGCTCTAAGTGATTCCTATGACAATTTTTACCTCATAAGTACTTCACACACTAGGATAAAAATTATGACACATGTATTCAAATATAAATCGTGAGATTGGAGTTTACACATGTAGGAACAATGGTTCAATATCTAGCCCAAAAATTTGGGATGCTACAGGGTTTGAGATGGACTCTTGCATGGAATACTATCAACGGAGGAACAATACAAAATATTAATAATGCTACTTTGAAAGAATTATACTAGTGTATAAAATTGACGTTTAGAAGGCAGTGTAAAAATGAAATAAGTGATAATACATTACACATTTTATAAAAAAAAAATATAAATTATGTAAAAAGGTATCAATATATAATAAAAAACCTAGACTGGCTGACGTGGCATGCTTCTTTAATCAAAATCTCTATTTATCTTTTTCTTCTCAATTTTTTGATTATTTTTCTTAGATTTCAATTGAAAATTTTGCATCAGATTAATGATATAGTCTATTTATTCCATTCCTCCTTATATCTATAATAAATTAAAAGTGTGAAGACCCTTAGAAAAGTGATTTGAACTTTTTGTTCTTCATTAAATGTCTCTGCAATAGACAAAGTCGTCTTTTTTACTTTTTTCCTCAATTTATTATTTAATTATTTTTATAATATTAAATCCTAAAATATATTGGATTAAGATGAAAATATATGGTAAACTTTTTACTATTAAATTAGGAGTTAGTAAAAACCTCAAACAAGTTACCTGGCATATCGGGGACTAATTTTTACAAAACCTTAATAACAACCGTAGAATGTTTTCTTGTTTCCTATCTATTGGCTACCTCCAACCATTGTCATACTAAGGATATATTTACAATCCTTTTGTGAGGTTTGTGTTTATTAAGTTATTAGTTTAATCGCATGAGTCTCATTTATGCGTCCTTGGTTGAAACTCAGATGCTGGCATGATCATAACTTAAATCAGCCACCATCTTCTTCGATCTTGTATATTATCTTGTCAAATTTTATTAGTTCTTCATTTACTTTCATTTATGGTTATTTTGTTCAAGTCGATGTTTTTTTTGCCTTTCATTGATAGTATAATTTTCTACAATCTTGTTCACTTATTTTTGTTAAATTCTGTTTGTTTTTCATATATTTTTGTTCATGATAATTTCATCTGACCATTTGAACTTTGTTGCATTAGCATTAAAGACTGTTAATTTGGACGTGTATATTTTACAATCAAGAATTCACTTTTACTGTCAATCAAGACATTGAATCTGTTAGTGTTAGATAGTAGGATACTTGATAGCAATCCTCCACGGTATAGCATATGACTCGCAGCACACGAGGCTCTTATCAAAAAACTATATAGGTACACTATGTATTCAATCATAAAGATAATATAGAGCTGAGTTGCCAGAATATTAACTTATTTGGTCTTAAATTTCTTTACTATTAGTATATTTCACCTTTAATGAGTGTGGGCTTTTAGATATCATGAACTTTGTATCTATTTTTGTTCTCACGGGGGATTAGATATTTGCTTTGAAGTCCTGTTAAATTTATATTTGCGTCAGGAAGTCTCACATTAGGATGAATACACGAGACTTCTAATTAAGAATGAAATAATATTTATCAATCAATCTAACTCTTATTTTCATAATGTCTAAAAAAAAAGCTGGATCATGAAGATATATTTATAAAAAAAAATTTAATAGACGATGAATTTATTAATTTTTTTGGATTACTTCACTCCTAATGTACTTGGTAACAATCCTTTAATTTTTTGTAATTGTTAATTTCTTATTAATTACATTATATTATTATACTCATAATATATATATATATATATATATATATATATATATATATATATATATATAATTATAATATTTAGGACTTTGAAATAATTAAAATTTTAATTTTAAAATTTTTTCTTATTTAAATTATATAGAAATTCTAAAATAAAAGAAATTTGTGTGTGGAAAGAAAATTTTATGTTGAACGAAAACTTTGTGCCTGCAAGGAAGCTTAATTTTAAGATTTTAAATTGAGTACGAGTTTAACTACACAGATTTGATACCAATCGAAAAATTGTATTGCTTTTTCATATGGAGAACATTAGCATGTAATTTTTCTTTTAAATTTCGTTGGGATCCTTAAGTAAGATTGAGGGTGAGGAACTTGCACCTCTTCAAGTGTTTTATTGGATTCTTATGTAAATATATATTGTATTGGAGTATATTAAATGTGTGAAAATCTTATAAAAATGAATTGAATTTTTTTGTCCTTCATTAAAATATTTCGCAATAGATAAAAATCATTTTTTACTATATTTTTAAATATTTAAAAATAGTTTTTAAATTATTTCTCAAATATTTAACACCAACTAAAATTATGTGTTGATTTTCTCCTTATTTGAGTTATTTGCAATTTTGGACTTTAAACCAACTAATATTGTATATTACTCTTCCCTTATTTAAGACTCTAATATATAAAGATATAAAATACACAAAATTTTAATTTTAGTTGGGAATTGTACCTAAGCATTCCTAATTATAATGGAGAAAAATAAAAATTGCAGCTTATTATTTAACTTTTTGTTTAAATCGTCTTTCGTTATTTAGGTTTAGGATTTAATAGCTTACAAGTTTAGGATTCAACATAACTTATAGATCATAAGTTTCAGATTACATTCATTTTTTTTCTCTTCTCCTTATCAACAATTGTTCATTTGCGGAATGTGGGCCATAGAGTTCTTTATCTAGATGAGCATTAGTCGTTTTTGATAGATGTGGGCACAACTTTCCTTTTATAGAATGGTTAAATTAGACTATGAGATTGCACAAAATAATGTCGCATGAATCCTCGACAAATATAAAGAAAGAAGCATGTGTTTGAGAGAATCTGAAATGTGTTGTGATCGATGAAGAATATATAAATGATTTATTTTTTTTGAATAAAAAGTGATTATCATCAGAAATGAAAATTAAATAATGAAAGTGATCAAAAGAATTAATAATTATAAATGATTTTTATTGCAAAACTTAATGATGTTTGTGATTAAAATATAATTATTTTGTTGTGGGTGGTTTGACTCTTTCACGAGACGAATGGAGTCACGTAGACGAGTATAGTAATTTTATCTTATTGATTACAATATTGGTATGATACATTAGTATATACAATGCAGCTCAAACAGATACTCTTCAAGAGAGTGACCGAAAAAACTAGATAATCTATGAACTGCTATATTTCAAGAGAAAAAAAATACGTATAATATTTACTTCGGAAGTAATAAATTTGGTTAATTTTTAAGATCGTCAGTCACTAACAAGCACATGTTTTTTTAATTGAATTTTCATAACAACGTAAGTATAATATCTTAAGTAGGATTCGAAGAGGGTGAAGTCTACCAAGTTTTACTTTGTGAAAATTGAAAAGGTCCGAGGAGCTAGAGCGGAGTGTATTTAACTAAAGTTATGACTTTATATTTCACTTATTTATAAGTTGCAAGAACTCGACAAAAATTAAAGACCTCAAATTAAATTTGAATGATCGAAACTAAAAATACCCCAAAATAAGTGAATTCTAGCAAATACTTATAGTCCAATAAACACGATTACCTAAAAATCAAGGCACATAATCAAAGTGTATGTTCGTCTTTATCTATCAAAAAATTCTAAATTGTAAGAATTATTAAAATTTAGAATCATCCATTGACAAATTCATTCATATTCATAATTAATCTTACTTGTTATTTAGTCGGAAATGAACGTAATATGAAAAAGGTAAAGACTCGATCAATAAATGATAAAGAGGTGAATTTTCTCGAGACAATTCAATATATTTAAGTGATGTTCGATATTCTTGGCGATCATACACATCATAGGGAGGTCCAAAATTCTACATTCTAAAATCACAAAAAAATCTAAGAAAGACAAAACAAAAGAGTACTATAAAATTATACTTACAATTTTGATAAAATAAAATAATTATTCATTTGTTTTGTGATTTACAGTTTATTTTTGATAAAATTTATTGTCAATGTCCACATATATATCTTAATTTTTTTTTAAAAGAATTGTGTCAAATTATTCATTTAAATGAATACACAAAATATAGGTACACTAGTCTAGTTATTACTAATATTTATTGCCTTATGTTTCCTTATTAAAGTATATTACTAATCAATATAATAAATATTTGTATTTAAAAGGTAGGCTTCATTATAAATAAACTAGTATATATGAACGCGCGATGAGCGAATAATATTAAAATATTATTTTTAATTATTTCATATTGGAGTGTATCATTTGAATATGTTAAATCATACTATCTTATAAAAAATTATAACTATCCTATTATTTCTCAATGAAATGCAAAAATAAAACAATTTTTTTCTCCTTCTTCCCCAACCCACCTAGCTCCCACCTCCACCTCCAATTTTTTTTTTTCTAAAAAAAAAATATACATCTCCCCTTCCCCATCTATCCTCGTGGTTATATAATTTTAATATTATTTATTATCACTTTAAATCACATCAATGTATGTTACTTAACTTGCACTAACCAAATAGTTAAAGACGAAAAAATATAATATAAGTTGTATTCTCAACATGATATCCTTGTATATTTTCACTATATAATACAACTAATATTCATACCCATGTGATGAAAAACATTTTGAAAACTTATAATATGACTTATAATTCATATTACTTTAATAAATATTCTATTATCATCTTATTTCATAATTCAATGTACTTAATAAGAAATTTTCATGAATTCAATGAATAAATAAAATATGTATCAGAATATCTTATAAGTTTCTTAAATAATTTAATTTTCTTCTACTTATTTAATAATATCTATATTATTTTTATTTAACTTATTGCTCAAAATTATATCAGAATTTTTATCGGTGAAAGTTATTTTATTTTTAATTTTCTTAAAATTAAGTAAGCCCCACGACTTTGAACATTCACCTTTAATTTTTTATGTACAATTACATTAATTATTTTCAAAAATTAATTCAAAATATTTATATCCTTATATTACCTGCATTTTATTTTCATTATTTATATTTTTATTTTTGACTCATTTTCTGAAAATTACTTCTTTATCAAAATCTCAATATGATTTTTAAGTACATGCACACAAATTAAAATAACCTGCAATCCATTCAAATACAAATTCAAACATTAACCAAAATTATATTATTTTTATTGATTTAATTAATCTAGACATTGAAAAAACTTAAAGACAAAAAATAACTTAATCCAACATATAGAATTTAGCAATTATGTTCGTTAATAAAGGGAAAAGTTTCATCATCTCACAAAATAAACTTACTTTTTTCCTATTAAATTTTTTCTGCATCTAAAAGTAAAACCTATATAATTGTCTATAATATCTTTTCTATAAATAATAATATATTTAATATTTGCATCACTTGAAATCAAAATCAATTTGTGAGGCATAAAAACTTTGTCCATCGTATAGAAACTTCATGCCATCTCTCCATATTTTTAATCCTGTCAAGATAAAATAAAAATAAAAGAAAAATAACATAAAAATATAATATAATATAATAACGTTTATACTATTATTGGTGCATAAGAATCACATCAAAATAAAGTTA
>NC_061113.1:104029659-104035181 GCF_002878395.1 Capsicum annuum | reverse complement strand
AAATAACTGTTTGAGTTCAAACAGTTCTATAATCCTTCAAATAAGTTTTTTTTTTTAAGTTTGTTTTCAATTGAAAGTGATTTTGAAAAACAATGAATTAATTCAACAAAACATCTAAACACACTCCATCAAAAACTATTATAAAAGATATAGGAAAAATGTTCTTCTGGACCCCTATACTATATCAGTTTTGAAAGTTGGACACTTCTACTTACATGTTTGTCATCTGAACCCCTGAACCCATTAAAAAGCAACTTTTTAAACACAATTTCTGATATGGCATCCTATGTGGCTGAGACCACATAGGAGCGTGTGTTTTACACTCCAACCGCGTGTCAGCCAATTAATAAAGGGCCCCAACGGTAAAAAAGTGCACTATAAATGCTACCTAAATACTCCGTTTTCCTCATTTCTTCCAATAGCTTTATTTTCATCCCTTCTTCTACATTTTTTCTCTCTCCAAGTTCTTGTGCTTTAATATTTTTTTCCTGCTATGCTTGTAATATTGGAAATTTAATTTTCTATGTAATTTTTTGTAACACCATGACAGTTCAAATTTATTACTGAGGACTTTACGCGGAACTTAAGATGTCAAGAACACCAACCAATCCTGGAAGAATGTTTTGAGATTGTCAAAATATCAGGTTGGTACTGGTTGTGGATTCTTTTGATGGGCCGATGAAAATTAACAATACAAAGATAGACATCGAAGGCAACAAGGACTGGGAAGATATGGAAGACACAGAAAACTTGAAATACCAAACATTAGTATTGATATCATTGTTATCATTATTGTTGTCATCTGGTTTCTATCTGTTGTATTATTTAAGATGGCTTGATCTATGTAGTTGGTATGTACAATGAAATAAAATTAAAATTTAATGACAAACACCATTGCCAACATAGAAATGTGCAATATATAATGTCTTAACAAGAGTTGACATGAACATGCTTGTCTTAACAACATCTTAAATGAGAAATGAACCATGTCTTAAAAAATTATCTTAACAACACTTGGAATCAATACAGAAAGAGATTACACTAATGTCTTCCTTGAGTGCTTGTTGTGGACTGATTCTTGCTGGCTTGAGTGCTTGATGTGGCTTGAGTGGTTGTAGATGATTTTGCCTTTGATCTTTCGTTACTCTATTGTTGTAGCTATCTTTGAGTTACTGCAGCTCCACCTTTCCACCTTAGTCCATTTGGTTTGAAACCCAAGTAAATATTGGTTGGAACTGAACTAATAAGTGTTGGACTATGCAATACTCTATCAGTATTTTCAGACTATAAAAATAAAAAAAATCAGTTATTCATGCACTAATTAAAATCAGTTAAATGTAAAGTACATCATATAAAACTTAGCCTCTCTACCACACTGCCACTTGGTCCAAACAACACACCAAAACCTGTTTCTTTTGCCTTGATTTTTTATATGCCAGATTTGCACCACCTCTCAAAGCTGTACTAGTGTTCCTCTTTTGGGCACCAATACCACTAGTAGACTGCTGAGTTGTAGATTGTGTAGCAGTAGCACCCAATGTTGTTGGTGCACTGTGAGCATTTACAGGCCTTCCTAAATATCTTGGTGTACTGTGAGCATTTGAAGGCCTTCCTGCGGGCCTTCTGTTACTTGATTTAGCATTTACAGGCATTTCTCCAGCAGCTGTTGATGCATTTGCATCTCTCACAGCAGCAGCAGCTGCAGTACTAGTGCTGGCTTGCACACTTGGTTGACTTCCACATCTACTATTGAAATTTTTTTCTACAAAAAAAAATGGAAAGGTCAAAAACATATTCAAAAATAGTAAAATTCATCAATAAGAAAAGATTTAGCTTACCAAAGTTAGACATCCTTTCTTGTTGTGTCCAATACACTTGCACACAAAATATGTCATCTTTCTTCCCTTTCTTGTAGCCTTTCCAAACTTCTTCTTAACAACTTCATCCTTAGCTTTCTTTCTATTTTTACCTGGCCTTCCTGGCATGGGAGTAATCTCTGGTGGCTCAATTGGTGGTCTTGTGCTTCTTGGCCATATGTTAATATTTGTCATTGGTTGAATATACTTATTATATGCCTTCAGGTATGTTTTCCTTTGATACCAGTGATCAACAAATGACTCCACATTCCATCCCTTGTAATGCATTGTAGCAATTACATGTGCACAAGGAATTCCCTTTAGTTGCCATGACCTACAACTACATTTCTTCCTCTTCACATTAACAACATGTGTATAAGGTGGATCACCAATCTCAAAACCCATATCACCATTAAACCTCACCTCACAGTTGGCTGCATATTCATCATTCTCTATAAGAACTTCCATAGCTATTGGTGATACATCAGTGATGCATTTTTCAGAAAAATCTCTCATTTGATTCATTCTTTCCATGACTTTGCATCTTATTTCCTCCAACATAGTGATAATTGTCTTGAACCTAGAAGCTAAAATCCAACTATTAAAAGTTTCACACATGTTGTTCTCAACCACATCACACCTGCTATGTTCCTTAAAAAAGGCCCTACACCATGCCTCTTTGTTGTACTTGAGCAAATCTTCCACAATTCCAATACCCAACTCACTTAGTTCATTAAGTTTTTTTTGCATGTACACTTCAAATGGGGCCCTTGCAACCTGTCAGAATTTTTTTCTCCTTTCCTCACCACTCCAAATCTGCTTCCAGTTGGCCCATATATGTCAGCACACCATCTATGCTCAGCATTTGGCAGTATTTTAGTAAGTGCCAAATAAAGACGCTATCAAAATATGTAAAACAATAGTTAAACATTAAAGACATCATTTCAGCAAACTAATAAATAACTAAAAAATATGAACATATGAAGAGTCATACCTTCTACATATCAGACATAACTGTTAAGTCTTCACCCCCATTTTCTTCAAGTTCCAAATCATGGCCGATGCACCTAAGAAACCATGACCATGTGTCCTTGGTTTCTTTATCAACCACAGTCCATGCTACAGGGTACATTTGATTATTTCCATTTTTGGAAATGCAAGACAACAAGATACCTTTACATACACCCTTGAGAAAGGCACCATCTAAACCAATTATTCTTCTGCAGCCCTCTTTCCATCCACTTTTTAAGGCCCCAAGACAAATATAAATGCCCATAAATACCTCCTTTCCTGGAATTTCATTCTTGAATGTCCTAATAGATACAGTGGTACCAGGATTGGTGGTCCTCAACTATTCAGCATAGTCATACAACCTAGAAAACTCTTCAACAAAATCACCAAAATGTTCATTCATAATTCTGATTTTTGCCTTTATACAAGTTGTTTTACTAACACACAACCCATAGTCCTTCTTAAAAGTGCTTGAATCTGATGCAATTTTATTGATGGATCATGCATAATCCTATCCTTGTAATGCTTACTAATCCACAAAGTGTTGCATATCTTATTTCTTATCCTTTTACAACACTTGTGTACAGGGAAGTAAGTTTTCACAGTAAAAAATCCTGTGTTATCAACACTTCCAAGAATAACCCAAGGATAACCCTTCTGCTTACACTTAGCCCTTACCCTTTCCTTCTCATTAGGTTTTAACTTAAGGTTCACATCTTTTTGAATAGAGTAACTCTGCAGTTCCTCTCTAAACTCAATAGTATTCAAAAAAACCATATACAACTGAAAACATACCTTCTTTGCAGTTTTATCAAAGTAGATCTTGCTAGAAGAAGTTCTAGGTAGTGGATCTACCACTTCATCATCATCAATAGGATCTCCTTCCTCTCCATCACTAATGTCACTACCCGGATCTGAACTATCAAAATAAGTGCCATCCCCACCCAGTTTACCTTCATATCTAACCCCCTTGTTCTTACAAATATCCTCAAAACCAGCATCTATACATATTGGTCTAGATAGTATCTCATCTAGATTCACCTTATCAGCCTTTTTTTTGGCTTGTTTTTTAATGTTAGACTTCCTAAACTGAAGCAACTCTTCATAAAAATCACTTAACTCTTCAATGTTTTCATTAACATCATAAAGTGAATCACCATCAGAATCAGTCCAATTAAAATCTAATTCAGAATCAAATGTTTGGAGATGGTATGTGGAGAAATCATTAAATTGACCTTAACCTAAGTCTTCAAAAGAAACCTTAGCCTTTTATTTTTCTGCCCTAGGAGGCTGATTTTCATTTATGTACTCATCTTTATTTATATCCAATGGATGAGATGAAGACACATCAGCTCTATTAGGTTCAAAAGGGGCTGCCACATCACCATTACTAAGTATTAATAATGGTGGAGTAGCTGCCACATCATTTGGTGAACCACATATACATCAACCAAATCTCCATTTTTTAAACTACTGATAAGGCTTAAAACATCAACATCATTTTCTAACTTGTAATAATAGCCTTTTTTGTTTAATCTACACCAAAAGGTTTCAATTTTTTCTACATCTAAATCTGCTGCTAAGTTATGAAACAACATAACATGAAGCTCATCAACATCTACTCTAATTTTATCAGGAATAAGAATTCCATTTGTATACCTTAAATCAGGGTCTGACAAAAAGACACCCCCATAGGTGAATTGAATTGTTACAATTATATCCATTAATTTACAAAACCTGTACAATGACAACATAAAATATACATTAGGCAATTATCCACAAAGCCCTAATTTTTAAAGAAAAAACTAAGGAATAAAAACATCAATTTTGATGTTACCCAAAAAACCCTAAAGTGTAATTGAAATAACAAAACATGCCGTTGAAGGTACAAAACGGTTATACACACATTTAATAGAACGGACCACCATTTAATCGATTACAAGATTCAGAATAAACAACCACATACTACAACTATACCAAAATGTTAAATACTTACAAGGATTACAAGAAGCTTCAACAACTATCGGCTAAATTATCCTAAAATTGTGCTAATTTTCAGTTTCAGATGAGAGAGAGAGAGGAGAGGTGAAGAAGAAGGCTTAAAATGACCTAAATTTTAGGTCAATTTTTACTATTTATACTCTACACACGTCATTTCATACGTGAAATTATTTTACACAAATTAATGACGTGGCCGCAATTGTGCAACACGCACAACTAAGTAGACCGACAAAGGGTTTAAAAAGTTGATTTTTAATGAGTTTAGGGGTTCAGATGACAAACATGTAAGTAGAAGTGTCCAACTTACAAAACTAACAAAGTACAGGGGTTCAAAAGAGTAATACATTTAATATTTGCATCACTTGAAATCAAAATCAATTTGTGAGGCATAAAAACTTTGTCCATCGTATAGAAACTTCATGTCGTCTCTCCATATTTTTTATCCTATCAAGATAAAATAAAAATAAAAGAAAAATAACATAAAAATATTATATAATATAATACCGTTTATACTATTATTGGTGCATAAGAATCACATCAAAATAAAGTTATTTATTATTACAACTCAAAATTAACTAATTGCTACTATTAATCTTTTCATTACTCTAAATAACTGTTTGAGTTCAAACAGTTCTATAATCCTTCAAATAAGTT
>NC_061113.1:103972929-104026659 GCF_002878395.1 Capsicum annuum | reverse complement strand
AAATAACTGTTTGAGTTCAAACAGTTCTATAATCCTTCAAATAAGTTGTTTTTTTAAGTTTGTCTTCAGTTGAAAGTGATTTTGAAAAACAATGAATTAATTCAACAAAACATCTAAACACACTCCATCAAAAAATATTATAAAAGATATATACAGATGTATGTATAATAAATATTTAATAATATATTTTTGAAAAAACATTACGCTACAAACTCAATAAGTATATTAAGGTAAAGAAATTATCATAACCTTAACAAAATGGAAGCAATAGAAAAGGATGATACTGAAAACACATATTAAATTACAGTGGAGAAAAATAAGTTGTAAGTATAATATTACCTATTAAATTGAATCACAAAAAAATAGATATTGCCATCAATATAAGTTGGTAGACCTTAAAGTTAACAGAAAAAGATGAAGATGAATACATATCCTTCCTGCATATAAAAAATAAAAATATTAAGTTAAATTCTAAAAATGAATGAAGAATGGAGCAAAATATTTCACTCTATGGTGTATATATAACAAAGATTAAGAAGCTAAATCTCATTCTGATTCAAGTTTCATTTAAATTTAAATTTAAATTCAAATACCATATCAATTTGTTAGAAGAAGATAATTTTTGTTATTACTATTCATTATCTTATACTTTTTTTCAAATATAATCCATAATTATCTTGCTATCTATAAACATGAAATAAAATATATTTGAAATCAATAAGCTAAATTATATATATTTAAAGTAAATAATAAAAAATAAAAAAGACTAACTTGGTACACTTTTTCATCTTCACAATTCTACCTTTTTTCTTATGTTTTTTTTCCCGTTAGTCTACTTTTCTTTCTTTCATTCATTTATCTACTATTCTTTTATAAGATTTAGTAACGATTCAAATATATAAATGAATTGCAAGTAAATATATATATTAGATTTAGAAATTTTTTAATCCATATTTATAATTTTAAATTTTTGAAAGTAAGGGTGAAGTTTGAATAATCCATCACAAATAGATATCATAGTTGTATAAATAATTGCAAATATGCTTAGATATTATCATTAATGCTATTATTATTAATGCTGCTATCACTATTACAACTATAATTACTACATACTGCTACTACTACTGCTTATTATTATTTAATATTTAAATAAAATAAATTTAAATATATTTGATAACATCAGAAAAAGATAAGTTTATGCAATAGTTATAATGCACTTAGAACTCTTCTATTATGGGATTCTATTTATAACAATTGCAAATAAATGTTATTATTTATCATTTATCACTAAGTACTACGTAATCCTCTTCCTAATATTATCATCTTTTATTTAATATTATATTATTTTTGAACTTTTATTTAATTATTATTCTACCACTACGCACTACTCCTCTCTATTATTATTATTATTATTATTATTATTATTATTATTATTATTACCACTACTACTATTTCGTTCTACCCCTACTACTACTACTATTTGTTTTTTTATTTATTTAATTTTATTATTATTAGTAGTAGTAGTAGTAATAGTAGTAGAAACAGTATTTTTACTGTTGTTCGCTGCAAGATACTGTACATATTATACACTACTACAACTACTATTAATTACTATTGTTACTATTCTTCTTATTATTATTATTCCACCACTACTACATACTCCTCCTCTCTACTACTACTACTACTACTACTACTACTACTACTACTACTACTACTACTATTATTATTATTATTATTATTATTATTAGTACTACTACTACTACTACTACTACTGCTACTATGTAAATTAACTCTCTCTCTCTATATATATATATAATATTTAAATTTATAAGATATAGGTTTGAAATTGTAAGAGTCTATTAACTCTTCAAT
Organism: Capsicum annuum; assembly: GCF_002878395.1. Taxonomy (NCBI): domain Eukaryota; kingdom Viridiplantae; phylum Streptophyta; class Magnoliopsida; order Solanales; family Solanaceae; genus Capsicum; species Capsicum annuum. Next base: position 104,024,787 of record NC_061113.1, on the reverse strand, counting down.
TATGGATTTTTATTTATTAAGATAATAATTTTTTTTTAAAAAAAGGATAATGTATTTCAAATTCAAATACTTAATTTTTCAATTCAAAATTTTTATTACATATCTTTTAACTTTGTCTTAAATTGTCAGTTGACTTATTCTTGTGTTGCCACTTGGCATCTTGTTTTGCTTTTAGTTTTGCTTTTATATATAGAGAGCTTATTATGTAAATAAACTATATATATATATAGTATATAGCTTATTATGTATATATATATATATATATATATATATAATATTTAAATTGTATAAGATATAGGTTTGAAATTGTAAGAGTCTATTAGCTTTTCAATTATGGATTTCTATTTATTAAGATAATAATTTTTTTTAAAAGGATAATTATTTAAAATTCAAATACTTAATTTTTCAATTCAAAATTTTTATTACATATTTTTTAACTTTGTCATTGTTAAAGATTAGTGCCTCAAAAGCTGCAGATTAGTTGTATCAGCTGCTGTAATTCAAAATACAACATTAAAGTAGGATTTAAATTTATTAAATGAGACTACAATCATGCAAAATCAACTTTATTTTTTTGGCTTATCTTTAGGTCATAATTATTAGAAATAATGGTAACTTATTTTACTCCTTTTATTGAGCTTTTTCAGTTATGTTCTTATGTATAAATATGACAGTGATCAATGAAACTTAATAATGCTTTTTGCTCTTTCTTTTCTTTGTTAAGATCTGTTTTTCTCTCCAACAGATTGGTATCAGAGCATTGCCATCTTGAGGGACTATGAGAAGAGAGTGAATCAAAAACACAAGTTCTTTCTATATAACCATTCTTTAAACTGTTATCTTAAATAGTTTATAGAAAATGAATTCTGAAACAAGCTTTCTAATTCCACCTGTCTTCAATGGTGAGAATTATCAAGCTTGGGTAACTAGAATGACGGTTCATCTTGAAGCACTAGATCTGTGAGAAGCATCAGAAAAGAATTATGAAGTAACTCCTCTTAAAGATAATTCAACAGTGAATAAGATGAGACATCACAAGGAGAGAAAGACAAAAAAAGCCAAAGCATGCCTTTTCTCTGTGGTATCTCCTTCAATTCTTACCAAAATTATGCAAATGAAGTCCGCTGCAAAAATTTGAGAGTATCTTGAAAAGAAATACTAAGGAAATGAAAGAGTGCAGAATATGCAAGTGATGAATTTGATTCGGGAATTCGAAATGAAGAGAATGAAAGAATCATAAACTATAAAAGATTATCCATAAAAGATTATGCAGATCAGCTACTTGACTTATCCAACAAGGTGAGATTGTTTAGTAAGGATTTTACTGATGAAAGAATTGTTCCAAAAATTCTTGTCACACTTCCTGAGAAATATGAAGCCACAATCTCTTCTTTAGAGAATTCTAAGGTTCTGTTAAGCATTACCTTGGCAGAACTTTTTAATGCTTTGCAGGCATTGAAACAAAGAAGAATAATGAGGAAAGAAGGTTTTGTTGAAGGTGTTTTTCAAGCTAAATCATAAAATGAGTCATACGAGGAAAAGAAAAAGAACTAGAAGCAAAGGCAAGGCAATAGTTACAAAAATCAAGGAGAAAGTAATCCACCCTGCCCTCATTGCAAAAAGACAAATCACTCTCAACAGAAATATTGGTGGAGACTAGATGTCAAGTGCAACAAATATGGTCAACTGGGCCATGTGGAGAGGGTATGCAATTCACAAGTGCAATAAGAAGAAGCCAAGGCTGCCGTAAATCAATATGAAGAAGAGCAATTATTTGTAGCAACTTGTTTTGCTAGCAAAACACTTCTAAAAATTAGTTGATTGATAGCGGATGCACAAATCATATGACCAGTGATCAAAAGCTCTCTAAAGAACTAAATAGATTTGTTATTTCCAAAGTCAAAATTGGAAATGGAGAATATCTTGACGCAAAGGCAAAGGAACAATTACAATTTAAAGTCCTACAGGTTTGAAAATTATAACTAATGTTTTCTTTGTTCCTGATCTTGATCAAAACCTCTTAAGTGTTGGGCAGCTACTTAAAAATGGTTTCAAAGTGTTGTTTGAAGAAAAAACATGTGTCATCAAGGATTCTGATAATAAGGAGATGTTCAAGGTCAAGATGAGAGGAAGAAATTTTTCCTTGAATCTATTAGACATGAGCAAACAACAATTGTCAGGTTGGAAAATGATTTCGAGTTATGCAACAAAAGACTTGAATATTATCATCATGATGCCATACTCTTCATGAAAGAAAATCAACTAGCAGAAGGTCTCGAAAAAAGCCTTAAGAAAAATCTGCCTGCTTGTGAAGCTTGTCGGTATGGGAAGAAAACAAGGCTTCCTTTTCAGAATTTATCATAGAGGTCAAAGAATAAGCTACAACTTATTCATACAGATGTAGGTGGACCTCAAAAATTATTTCTTAAATTGAGGTTTAAATGATTTAAGGAAAAATTGGAAATCAGTCTTTTAAGAATAAGCTCATCAAAAATTATTTAAATGAATTTTGACGATTTAAAAGAATTTAACATATAATAACTGGTTTTGAATTACTGGGCTTTGATACCATTTGTAGGGGGGTGCGGATATAATAGATAATAGATCTAATAGATTCATTAGGTTTCTAGTGAATCTATTTTTATTTGTGCGTGGATATTCCTTAAATTTTGTTTCAATATCTTTTAATGATTTACTTTTTTCGTAAGATATATTCATTAATTTGTTTATTATTTTATCCTGTAGTAATTGCAGAGTTACAAATTACTGTATAATAATTTATCCTATCTGTACTGTAATGTATATCTAATTCTAGATTTTCAATGTTATTTATTATCTTGTGTTGTTCTTCTCGTAGTGAGTTTTTTAAATTATATAAACTATCACATGTACTTTTATCTAAATTTTCTAAGGTTTTTTCTATCCATATTAATTTTTATTTTAGATTTTCCATTATTTTTCTAATTCGATTTCTATAATTAATTTCATTATTTAGATTTTCTTGATTTTCTCTAGTTTTTCTAATATATTCTAACATCTCTTAATCTATATAATATCCTTCTGAGTAAATTTCTTCGTATAACTGTTCTAGCCAATTTATGGTTTCAGTTTCATAGTCTATTACTTTTTCTAATATTATTTTCTTAATATCTATTATTTCTATATCTTTAAGTATATGTAAGATTAAAACTTTAAGATAATCTAGATAATCTATCTTTTAAAATTGATTTTATTATAATATTTTGTAGTTGTTTGTTTTAGCCTTAGTAGTTCTTGCATATTTTTATGAAGAAATTCTATGTATTTTATATCTTTATTTTCCATGTATTTGTCTATATTTATTTTTAGTAATTGTATGTTTTTCATATCTTTTTCTAAATTTTCTATGTAATTTGTCATGGTAAGTATTTGTAAGAATAATTAGGTAGGTATGGTATATAATTTACTCTAGTCATGTAATATTTACCAAATGCTTTTTCTAATATTATTTTTCTTATATCTACTACTTTTATATCTTTAAGTGCATACAAAATAAGTATTTTAAATTTATCTACCATCACATCAGATAAATAATTATTCATTTTCATAAAATTGCTTTTTTCAAAATATTCCCTTCAACCATGTACATAACAAAATATGGTCATCTTAGATTACTATATACTAGATTATTCTTAAATAATAAGTTCTTCGGTCACTATTAACATGGTAATCCGGATACTTTTTCCCTTAAACAGCGCCTCTACTCTGGTTACTCCCCGCCACGGCTTCTTGCCTCATTGGTTTCACCTTTAGGATGGCATAGTCCTTAGGGATCTTTCTCCATTTCCGCTTTGTTAATAAACTTCTTAACATATTATTCTTCGAATAATTCTACTATAAAGTAACTAATATGAATTTATTTTATCATATCATGATTGTTGGGAATTATGAATTTAGCTATTCATAATCATAAATAAATATACCTGTTCGGGTAGTTTTGATATTTCTGAAGTTTGTTCCTCCATAGCTTTTTCCATTGAAATATGTCTATTTAATTAACTGAGTAAAATATTTGTTGTGGAATGGAGAAAATGTTTGCTTCAACGTATGAAGGCTTGCTTCTGCAATGCCTTCGGCTTCCTTTATTTATAGAATGAAAAGAAACTTTACAATCCAATCTTTACATGTTTTTAAAATGTAAAACAACTAAAAAGTCAAAAAGGGAGGCTAGGCTACTAACTAGCCTTTAATTTCCTACATGATAAAAGTTCACAAAAAAGCATTCCTCTTTGGATATATCATTGTGCTTGTAGTTGTAGCATTGAGTACGTTCTCACCGAAACAATTTTCACTAACATCTAGTTCATGTGCAGTTCAATAAGAAAATAACCTAGCTAATAAGCAGAAAAAACTATAGTTTTTGATTCTGGAAATTGATTGAGTTGAATAATTGTGTATGAATAATGTAATAGAAAACTAAGTTGTAATATCAATCATCTGGATTGATTCAAATTTAGTATTTTAATTTACGTATGAAGAGGGAGAACTTTCAATTCCCAATCTCCCTGGCATGCGTTACAACTTCAACAAATATCAATACTAAAAATTGAAAATGAACCTCAAAATTTGAGAGAAACCATCATAACAAAGATATATTAATCGAAAGTAGGGGTGTATATAGGTCGGGTTGGTTCGATTTTTATTAAAAAAAACCCAAACCAATCAAGTCGGTTTATTAAAACTACAAACCAAATCAAACTAACATAAAATTAGTTTTTTCGATTTAGGTTTTAGTCGGGTTTTTTGGGTTTTTCAGTTTTTTTTTATTTTTTTTATAATCTTTAGTTTTTACAATTATATTGTGATAGAAGACTAAATCAAATATGTTTTCACTCATGTGCTAATGAAAAACCATAATTATGAAAAAATGAGGAGCGACAAACTCTCTTGAAACTAAAAAGTGAGATGAAGAGTGAAAAATTTAGGTTTTAAGTTTATATTGGATTTTCGATCATTTAATTAGCAATTAATGGACAAATATTATAACTTAAAGGCCCAAATCTAAATATATCTACGGGCAAAATTCAAAAATAGCATACTTGTCCCCTTAATTATGAGTTTCATAGTAATAGTTTTATAATTACATAATATATCAAGTTGTATTTTGTATTTTTGCAAACTGTTACTACAAAAATACAAATACATATGATATTTACTGCCCTTATGATGATATGTATTTTTTATTTTTGCAAACTGTTGCTACAAAAATACAAATACATACAAATACATATGCTACAAAATGTAATATGATAAAATTGTTGTTATTTTTTGTAATTTAATACTTAAATATGCTACTTTATGTATTTTATATATCTACATCTACTTTCAAATTATTGAAAATTACTAAAACTAGTTGAAAAAATATTTAAAAAGTAGATTATAATCAATATTTTATGTATAAAAAAGTTCGAATATATATATATATATATATATATATATATATATATATATATATATTATGTCGGTTTGATTCAGGTTCGGTTTGACTTTTTTTTTTTGTTAACACCAAACCAAACCAAGAATGGTTGTTTTTTTTTTCTAACGCCAAACCAATCAAACCAAACCATAAGTCGATATTTTTTCTCAGTTTGGTTTAACCAATTCGGTTTGACTTGACGGTTTGGTCTATACGCCCCTAATCGGAATTTCGAATGCAAACCAAGAATAAGAAAAGGAAAATATCTTTGCTTTATAAATGGAAGAGGTGAAACATGCAAGGAAGAAGAAGGCAAGTAATCGAACCTGAGAAGAATCAATAGTCAGCGATATTGAAGAGGATTAAAAAACGTTGGCTGATGAAATTATTAAACTTATAAATGTTGCACTTCTCAATAAACATAGAGGTTATAATCAAAAGTGTATTACGGGTGAATTTAATAAATGAACATAGAAGGAAAAATGTTAAGAAAGGGAAAATAACAAAAAAAGCAGAATAAAAGAGATAATTATGATTTTTAGCCAAAGAAAGGTAACACGCCTCTTCTATATAGAGAGAGAAATAAAGGTACATCACACAACCAAATAGAAAGAAATGGATTTGGCTCCTCTCCATTACACTTTCTCTCCATTTCTTCAAGTACACATTTAGATAAATGACATTTATTTAATTTAATTTAATTTGTAAAGGTTAAGATTAGATCAATTTAACTAACATCTTAACCATAATTAAAATATTAAATTTGGAAAGCATTCTTTAATTTTGGTATGCATATAATTAATCTCTACATATATTTGGTAATCATTAATTTCAATTCGTAAATTTTAAATTGAAAATGTCGATAATCCAAAGCTTGTTCATATATTTCAAAATCTTAATAAAATTTAATAGCATCAAAATAAATTTTATTGTCACAGTTTTCTTTTCACGAGTTTTTTCATATATTTAACATCTCAATTAAATTAAATTGAAAGAGAACTAAACTAAATACTATCACAGTAATTTCAACACTCAATTTGCTTTCCAGTTGTCAATTGAAAATGAGAAATATGATTTCACTCTCCTCATATCCTCTTTGATTCAATTTTTCTGACATTTTAGAGTCAATTTCCTAAAATTTATAATCACATATATTACTTTTCTTATTTATACGGATTTGTAATGAAAGGGGTAGGAAAGTTTACCGCACACTGAAGTTAATAAAAAAAAAAGACAGTCTGACGGCATTAAAGATCTCGTTATGCGCAAGATTCGAATTTATTAAGATTTTAAAATATATGAACAATCTTTGGATTAACGACATTTTCAATCTAAAATTTACAAATAGAAATTAAAGATTACCAAATATATGTAGAGATTAATTATATGCATACCAAAATTAAAGAGTGCTTTCCAAATTTAATATTTTAATCATGGTTAAGATATTAGTTAAATTGATCTAACCTTGACCTTTAAAAATTAAATTAGACAAGTGTCATTTATCTAGATGTGTACTTGAGGAAATGGAGAGAAAGTGCAATGGAGAGGAGCCAAATCCGAAAGAAATAATCAAAAACACCAATGAAAACATAGGGAAGTGAAGTATAGTCTTGCTTGTGGAAAAACTGAAAGAAATGTTAGCCATTTTCTTGGGTTACAACCTTGTTCTTATTATGTCTTACCATGTTTATGTTCTAATGATTGCCTAATTTGGTAGAAGGACCAGTTACGTGAACTAGTGTCTCATTATGTGGTTTTGCAGCTGCACATATTTGTCTTATGTTTCAACTGTCTAGTATTTTTCCAGACAATGCCTTCATATTCATAGCACAATTTTTTAGTGGTCCTTCTAGCATCCATCAATGAGGAAGCTTCTCTCTCGATGCTCATCATACATATACAATATATTTGAGGAGAGAAGTTCAAACTTTTGCACAAAATCAAAAGGATTTGTCTCATGCAAAGGCCTCACTCGATATTACAAGACTCAATATTTTAGAAACTCTTTTGCTTATAGTGATATATGTGTTCTTATTTCTAGATTGTTTGAAGTTTTGTTTTGATCTTACAATTGTAAACTCACGTCTCATTCTAGAGATCACAGTGAATAGTTTGTTAAGTTTTTTGTGTTCATATTTGAGATGTTTTTATAGCTAGAGGCAACTAATAGAAAGCTCACAATAGATGTACGTAAGGGTGTGTTGCAATAGAGGTATTGCAAAGTTGTAGGACTTAGAAGGTTTATTCCTAAATTGAAATCATTGAAGTTTGTTCAAAGTTATAGTGGAGGTTGGTGGTGAAATTCTACTGGATACGTCATGGTTTTTTCTCCATTGAGTAAGGAGGTTTCCACGTAAATATTGTGTATTACTTATGTTTCAACAATTTTATTGTGTTCTAGATTGTTCTTTAATATTCTCACAGAGGAACTTGGTACCAAACCAGGTCCTTGTTACAGTGGTGCACTCTTATGAACCAACAATTGGTATTAGAGTGGTTCTTCTTGTAAGGTTAACACTTACTAAGGATCCTGTTCAAGATAGTAGCTCCACCTACTCTCAAAGAAGTACAAGCAACTATTCACCCCAAGGTTAAATGGGCAATTCTATAATTAGTAAAAGACTAGAATGCATGATTTTATCGTGGCGAAGGATAGTAAATTGTGGGATGTTCTATATGATGGTCCCTCTGTCCCAATGGAAGAAGCTAAAAAAGGAGATACCTCTCAATTGTTCCTAAAAGTCGAAAAGATTATACTAAAGCTGATCGAAAGAGGATTGAGAAAAATTACAAACCAAAAGAGTTTTTAGTCTATAAGATAGGACCTAATGAGTACAATCGAGTCACTACTTGTGAATATACTAAGGAAATATGGGAAACATTGTAAAATGCTTATGATATGACAAGTCAAGTGTAATGACCCTCCAAGTTATTTTCTACATTTTAGCCTATTTTTTTCATTTAGAGCTTTTATATCGCTACCCCAAGTCATTTATGACTTGCTGGAACTAACAGTTTCATTATTTGGCTGTTTATTTAGGTTTTAGAGCCAATTTTCTATTTTGAAGTCTTCACTAGTAAGAATTGGATATTGGGCAAGAACTTCAGTCTAACGACCATGTATGCCAATTCTGATGGTTCCAATAGTCTGGAACATTGATTTTAGGCTAAGTGGACCTTTAGTTTGGGTTTCTAGACTTTCAGACTCATTTTGGGCTATTGGCCCAAAATTAGAAAAAGTGACACTTGGGTGTGGGACCCACTTTTTATCGAAACGACCTTGGATGAAAATTTTGACCGCGCCATTAAGTCTAAAATATTAAATTTGGTAGGGTAGCATAGTTTATTTGCATTTATGGGATCCTGGATGAATCTCGAGGGATCAGTGGAGACTTGAAAAAATTTCAAATCTTCAACTAGTATATTCACTTAAGCGTCCCAAAGAGCTCTTAAGCGACTTGGCTTAACCATATGAGGGTCACTTAAGCAATTGCTGTTTAAATGGCATTTGGTTTGTTTAAGCGGTGTGTGGATGATTGATAGGTATTACTTCACCGGTACTTGGCTGCTTAAGCGATGATCGCTTAAGCGGCACCTGGATGACATTACATGCTTCCTTTGCCCAATTTTCACCCATTTTTTTTGTACAAGTTTAATAGTGTATAACCCTATAAAGTGTGGAAATTTGGGAGAAATATTAACAGGTGACTTTGGGATGTTTGTGAGCTCGAATTACTCGTTTCTTCTTCGAATTCTTGGTAAGTTTTCATTAGTTTCATGGTGAATTTCTCAATTATTTTCTAAAATTGCTGGATTATTGGTGGGTTATTTTAGCACCATTTGAACTCGAAATTTATCTATTTTTAAGAATAAATATTTCTTGAGCATAGAGAAATGCATTGACGATTTTGAAAGTGAAATTTTGCAAGCGGACGCCATGTGAAATTTTTATGTAATTTTAGACCCAAAATACAAATATATAATATGGGTACTGTTGTTCTCGTATTTATGAGTAGATTATTATTTTGATAGCGTGGCATCATGTAAAAGCTTCTCAGAAAGGGGAAATAGATGATTTAGCAGATTTCACCAGGCTTTCTTTGCCGTCCAGGTAGACTAGGTTTGTCTTTCTTTTAAATTGAGCTTAACCGTAGTATAATTATGATAATGTGCTAGATATGGGTTGGGAATTAGACCTGGCAGACATATTTAGTATAATTTGGATTATTTAGTCTATTAAGAAATCATAAATTAGGCCTAATTGACTTAATTATTCATGCTCTAGGTAGAATTGCTATCTTAGGACTAAAATGTGGCTTATTTAATATCTAGTAGTAAAATTAGATACCTTGCCTAGTTTTGGATAGAAATTATCTTAGAATGATTTTGGAGATTAGAAGTAGGTCTCTCTAGCCGAACATAGGCCAAGACTATTACTAGCTCCTTATAGACTTTATAGATGTGTTAATACTCTTTGAATTCTATATTTAGGAGCTTGAGGAAGTTGGATACATGATTCTTATTTCATATTGGTACTTGGGAGTCGATGTTAGTACTGGTTCAAGTGCAATGATTTATGATATTAAGTTTCGGTTCAAGTCCGACGATTGGTGATAGTGAGTTCTGATTTAAGTTCGGCGAATAATGATGATATGAGTTCCAGCTTGAGTCCAACATTGAGAGGTTATTTATGATATGTGTAAAGTATGAAAGTGAAACACCCTAAGTCTTAAACCCTTGCAAAATTTCCTTGGTTTTGGACTTACTGGACTTGGTACGACTCAAGGGTACCAATAATACCCTTGAATACAACTTGTGGGATGACTTGAGGGTTCAATCATATGTTAGGTAGTGTGCTTGGCTTGGTTACTGCCCAAGATATGACTCATCAAGGTATGAGTCGTATCCAAAGATACGAGTGGTGCAAGGCAAGTAGTATGGTGCTTGTTTAGGTTATCTTATAGAATCTGCCTAAGGTACGGTTGGTGGGTATGATTAAGTGCACCACTCGTACCCTTAGGTACGAGTTAGGGAGGTGTGATTCATATAGAAACCAGTAGGTAGGGTCTTGTCAAGGTATTAGGTAGGATTTGGGGCACCACTCATACCCTAGGATACAGATGGTATGGGTTAGTCGTACCCTGGACGTGGCTCATTTTTAATTTCAAGTCAAGGGTAGTTCAGACAATTTATACTTCAAAGGTCTAATGTTCTCATATTATATAAACCTTGATGGCCTCTTATAATACTTATTAAAGGATGGAAACACTCTAAATACTCTTTCAAACTTACTCTTAAAGATTGGAGGCTAGGGTTTCTTCATGTGTTCTTCAAAGGGCTCAAAAGTCTTGTTTCTCTTTAGAATCTTCTTATATAAGGAATGTACTCCTTCCCTCATTGTTAATTCCAACTAAAGGCATGTGTATTGTGTTTTAAACATTGATTTATAGATCATGAGTGGTGGTTTTCGAAATATATGTTGAGGGTCTTGATGCATATGGTTTGGTATTGGTTTAAACTATATTTTTACATATTTTTGGCAATGGTTTTCATATGTCGTTATTGGTTGTTTATGGTTTAACAAATGGATCTTGAGTAACCCTAATTATGGTGTTTTATGCATTGGTTTTGGTCTTGATAAAAGTATGCCCTCAACATGTTTGATAAAATGCCTAAAAGGATATTTTCACTCTATTGTTGAACTTTTATTGGAACTCTTGAATGGTTTGGTTTGGTAATGGAACCCTAAATGTATTTGGATGGTTTTGCATGGTTTAAATGATATAAATGCTTTAAATGTTTGGTATCGTCATAAATGGTTTGGAATAATTTTAAATAGTATAAATGGTGTACATGGTTTAGAAGGATTAAATGGTAAAGCCTTGGTGTCTATGAAATTGGTTATTCTTGTGGGGTACATGAGTATCCCCCAAGCTATTTAATATGGTTAATGGAAGGGTAAATGGAATCCCTTAAATGTATATATGGTTGGCTATGAATAGTACTTGCAAGTATAGTCGGTATGATGATACTACTAGTAATGGCCTTGTTTAATAAATGGTTAATGGATTGGATGGTTGCTTGGTAATGGTTTTAATTAGGCTATAATGGTGAGGTGTGTAGCAAAGTCGTGGAAGGTAAAGATCCCGGGGGGACAAAAACTGGAAACTCATATTTGTCGATGCGAAGTTTGGTCTTGGTGATCATGTGCATGATGGCATACTTTATATTTAGGGGATGTACTAGTCATCCCAGGTTTTTTTCCCTGGTCGTGCGACTACACACATTGGGGCCTTTTCAGTAGAGAGAGCTGAACCCATATAGCCCGTGGGTGGTTTAGGACGGCAAAACTATATAACCCAGGTACAGATTTTAAATGCATGCTAAACCCGATTCCCTTTCCCAGCATAGTTATATATATGTATAGTTGTATGCATTATGGATGGTTTTACTTGGCTTGTAAAAGGCATTATCTTATCCATATCCTGAGTGCATCCTAGTGGTCACCCACTAACCCATCTTCGGGCAGTTGTATACCCATGCTATGTAGGAATTGGCCATTCTACTTCTCCTACTTAGTGATTAAATTTGAGGACAGTCGATCTTGGATTGAATTGGTGAGCTTTCATATTTCAGAAAGCATCTATTTCATGTCATGATTTACTTTACATATCTCTCATCTTTCATAGACTTTGCTTTTAGCTATGTCCGAGGGCATGTCCCCACTAGGTATTCTTGGGTTGGTCTAGAGGCTTCGTATGGACAACTGTGGACTTGGGTATGGTATGGATTATTTTGTTATATGTACATACATATATTGGCTTATTATCATGGTATTTATTTATGGTTTCCGCATTGGTTTGGTAGGTTATGGGATGGTTGGACTTGGTTGGGTTAGTCTCAAATATAGACTTATCCTAAAGTCACCACATGGTTAGATACACTATCTTGTTATATATTAGGTCTTCAGCCGACTCAAGGTATGTATTTGGTGGTTGGGTTAGGTAACAAAGACGGTTCTTAGTCTTGGTTAGGCTTGAGATTGCCCATTACGACAAGACCCTAGTTTGGGTCATGTCAAGTTGGTATTAGAGCCTTAGGTTTTGGTGTCATGAGGTATCCACAAAGCCGTGTAGAGTAGAGTCTTGCTTATGGGAGTGTCATGCACCACACTTATAATCAGAAGGCTATGGGAAATTTAGGAATGTTTCATTTTCTTGGTTATTCTACTTTCGTGCTATGGAGTCTAAGGAATTGAACACTTTTGAATCTTCCTTGGTTCACTCTTTGGATCATGTCTTCTCAATGATCTAAAGTTTGCAGAAACTCTTTTTTCCCACTCGAGGACAATATGGATGGATCTAGTTCAACTCATGAGGTACAGACGCGGCCAAGGGTCGCAGCTTCTGGTTTTCCCCAAAGAGTCCCACCGGTCTTTACTGATCCTATCTCAGAAGTGATACTCATACTCAACTACCTCAAAAAAAGGTTACCAATGCTGAGTTTCGTCATCCTAATAATATATTAACCTAAATAGTGACAAATCTTTTATGCCAGTTCTGTCCTATTCGTACAGGGGAGGGGAGAATGAGGTAAGGCTGGTAAATGGGTAAGGTAAGTAGGTCTTGGTCTTCTAAACAAAAGGGGAGGCCAATGGTATGGTGGTAAATGATCCAAAAAGAAAGAGTTGGGTAAGTCCTAACTCCTATTCTATGTCTTGTGTTCCCTACCCAAATTTAATTGGGAGGCAGGTGTTTACAGATTGGTAAATTCTTCTAGGGTACAAGGTGCCCAATCTCGAGTCAATGGTGCCCATTACGCAACATCCCATTTTCTTTACAAATTTGATGGTTAGTCGCACCGTGGTTGTTATGAGAGAGAAAGGAATTAGTATTTTGGTTGTGGTCAGTTGGGTCTCGTATGACAGAGAAGTACCATAAGGATTGCTGCTTGGGCAAATAGAGTATTAGCTACTACCCTTAGCTCCGACAGTGGTCGAGATTATGTCAATGTTCTTACTATTCCTCAGGACTTCGAGACATCTTTTGATGCCGACGCTGGTATGTTGAAAACTTCTTTCCTTGTGGCATATATGGTTTACTTGGTTCAAGATCCTCTCTCTTTTGTGACCTTATTTGTGGTTATGTATTTCGATCTCAAAATTACTTTGGACTCTTTCTTCTTCTGTTTCTACCCCGACGGTGACTCTACGATTGCCAAAAGAGTCTATAAGGGGTGTGCGGTATCTTTTAATAGTAAATGGGTCTTAGTGGATTTATGTGTGACTCAAATATGGTGGATTTGTATGTGACTCGAATATGGTGGATTTCAATGTCATTTGAGGGAATGGATTGGTTGCACTCGTGCTATTCTTCATTAGATTATCGGATCCATAAAAAGGTTTCCTTTAGGCTCCTTGGTAAGTTGGTTATTAAATGGGAGAATGATTTTGTTCGAGTCCCTATTTTTTAAGGGAAAGATTAGATCATATCTTAAAACTCAGAGGTTGGTTTCAAAAGGGACATCTTTATTATTTAGTCCGAGCTAAAGATTCTATCTTGGAAAGTCTTTCTTTGGTTTGGTTTTGGTGGTAGATAAATTTTTTGAGGTCTTCTTGGCAACCCTCATTGTGTCTTTCTTATTGGAAGATTGGTTTGGGATTGGTCTTATTTTGGAAACTTGTCCAATTTCTATTCTTTCTTTATAGAATGGTTCTGATGGGGTTAAAGGAGCTTAAATGAGCAATTTAGGGATCTCTTAGATAAATGTGCTCTTTGTCTTAGTGTTTATCACATCCACACCTTCATACTTAATTCAAATCAATAAACTTAAATTCTAGCTTACATTTTTCAAGCCTACTGATTTACTCTGGTACAACTATCCCCGTGAATACATAATCTGATCAAACTGGATAATACTATCCTAACTCTACCACTGTTAACTCCTGAGTTCATGCTTAAAAATTCTAGTTCTATGCTATTATAGGATTCAAAGAAAAGATCTGATGGCATATCTAAAATTGGGTTCGTGAATGAGTTCTCATGGTCATAAATAAAATCTGTATGACTTGGAACATAACAAGATTGATGGGGTATTTATGAGTCTGTGGACAATCCCATAACTATATGCTGGGACTGGTTGAGAAAACTCCATCTCTAGAACTTTAAGCTTCACTGTTTCCGTTACCTTGAAAGTAAGGTAGAGTTAACATACGTGGAGCATGACGAGAATCTGTATGAGTTTTCTTAGAAAACTTTTCTATAGCACGATCTGAGACATGAAAGAAGGGAAATTGTTTCTAAAACATCTCATAGCCTCCTGCACATAAGTGTAGTGCACAACACATGCATGTACAAGACTCTACTAGATACGGCTTTTCAGACTTCTTAGGACACTGTAGAACCTTAGGCTGTGGTATCAAGTTTGTAACACCCCAATTTTTTGAACCAGAATGCTACACGGTGGTTATGACCTCAAAGGAGCACAAACTAACTCATGACTAATATTTGTACCTGTATACTGCATAATATAACATAAAAATATGGAAATATGTAATGAATGGCCACAAGGTTCAACAAAATAAATATCTAATAAGAACAATATCTGAAAATGATATAATAATACCAAACCAAATCTAAAATAACTGTCTGACATGCCATAGTCTGAAAGCCTCTAAACTGTCTGAATAAGGAGTTGAAGGAATATGTCTCCAACTAACTCCGTCTAGCAAAACTGAACTAAAATAATAAATATAATAAAATAATATCATCCTCGAATGGATGAGGACTCACTGCTACTCTGCGGCTGGAATGCTATTACTGATCTGGAACTCGTGTCTCTGAACCTATGGTGTAACATGAAAATAAAGCACCATAGCACAAATGCGTTAGTACGTTGGAATATACTGAGTATGCATGTGAGGTAGGCTAAATGTAAAGGGTTATATGCATGAACAATGCTGACTGATATAAATGTGAGAATACATACATGGATATGTAACTGTAACTGAACTCGTGGAGATACTAACTACTGGATCTGAATACTGACAACATGAGTGTACTGATACTGAGATACTGAATAGATGGACGACTATTTCTGACAGTTTAAATTATGAGGGACTGGTACTGAACACTGAGCATGTAAATCACTAATAAGTGAGGAACAAATACTGTATTACTGAATACTGAGGGACTAGTACTATGTTACTGATACATGAATAAAGTACTATGTTACTGATACATGAATAACTGTGTATGACAATCCTTGTTATGAAGGACTGGTCTGGTCGATCGTATCTGACAGTATAATTATAAAGAATTAATCTGATTGACTGTATCTGACAGTCATGAATGCGAATACTGATAATATGAGTTCTGAGAACTAGTAATAATAATAACATGAGTGACTGTATTTGACTATCATGAATATGGTAGAACTAGATGAGTTTCGTATCGTATCTGAGTTGACTGTATCCAACAGTCCTGATATTCTGAAAAACTATCTGAATTCTATTACTGAAACTGAGACTGAGACTAAAACTGAGACTGTAGCTGAAACTGAGACTGTGGCAGGTAATCATCTAACCAACATACCCTGGAACTAAACTGGTTGGGGTCCAACTTGTAACCTCAGCTGGAAGGGTGTCAATACCATGCCACGGGTAGAGACAACATGTGAGTAACCCTATTCTATTTTTGGGAGCTCATTCCATCTGCCCTACTATCAGGTAAAATCAAAAGAGATGTATTAGCCCTATGGGTAGGTACATCTCAACCTACACTGGCTACGTAGTTCTGGAATACAAGGATTGCTTCTAGGAATTACACCATCTAACTGTAATAGGTGAGTCCCCATCCTTAGATTCACTCGGTGCTGAATTTTATTCCTAACTGAATAGATACTGAACTAATTAATTGAACTGAACTGATTGACTAAACTAATGTTAGTATGATTATTTAGAATTTCTAAACTGAGTTCATGAGAGTACTGATCTTACTGAGTACTGAGTTCTTGAGATTTTTGAGAGTACTGAATTACTGAGATTACTGAGATTAACTGAGATTAACTGAGTTACTGAACTTTACTGAGTCACATAACTAACTGAGTTCTATGTAACATGGCTTTACTGAGAGTATCGTGAAAACATGACATGGCTCTAGGAACACAACTATATTTTTCGGGTACAACTACCCCCAGGACTCAATGGAAGGAAACTAACACACATGACTGACTTGATCGTAAGAATAGAGTCCACACTTTACAATATCATAAGTAGGGGATTTTATGCTAATCATAGTTCTCAATATCTTATACATGAAAGGGGAATTCATACAACCTGTATATATTTGCATAGCTTCGATATCATGCTCAATCCATACCATAACAACAATGTATATCAATCACGTGGAATTCATGTGAAGTCATAAAGCATAGAGCATGGACTTGTCATTTAGGCACTGTTAAATCATGGAACATGAATTCTATCATCCTAGGCCTTTTATCAAACACTTTGCATGTGTTCTTTTAGCCTAGGTGTGTTCTTAAATCTCACCATATTAAACCACATAAAGATCATGGGTTTTCAATGAGCAAACACATAGACTTCATGATAACACCTTTAAATATCATATTGAAACTTAAACAACAATCATCAATATTTACATGCTCATATCACAATAAGAAAATCATAAAATAATATTTAAAATATAGTTCTTGAGCTCTATGAACGAATGGATCCATAGATGAGCACTACGCATACCTTATCTCTTGATTTTAGGAAGATTGATGGAGAGAATTGCTTGAACTTGAATCTTTTATGAAAAACCCTAATATGTTATTGAGACGATTTTGATGAAAAATAGTATGTTTTGGTGAAATAACGGCTTAATTTCGTATTTGGGAGCTTATATAGGGGTGGGAAGATGACCCAAATACCCCTCTAGATGCGTCTTTTAATTTCTGTAAAAATTTCCTAATTTGGGCCCCTAGTGCGACATAGAGACATCACATGCCACTTGTTTATGACTTGGAAACACACTGCGATACAGTGGAATTGCAAAGAGACACTGGAAATTAACAAACATCATTTTAGCTTATAGCGCGACGTGCCACTGACTGAAATGACACTGCTAAAACTTTAAATCGCCATAACTTCTTCACCGGGTGTCTGTTTTAGGCGAATTTGGTATCAATGGAAACCTTATTCAATTCTATACAATTTGGAGGGCATGAATATACCAAAATAACACCTATAAACCAAGTTATGCTCATTCAAAGATGACCTATGTGAAATCACACACGAAAATTTGATGGATTCA
Organism: Capsicum annuum; assembly: GCF_002878395.1. Taxonomy (NCBI): domain Eukaryota; kingdom Viridiplantae; phylum Streptophyta; class Magnoliopsida; order Solanales; family Solanaceae; genus Capsicum; species Capsicum annuum. The sequence continues at coordinate 104,007,015 of NC_061113.1, read as the reverse complement.
AAAGTTCTTATCTTGGCTTACTTTAAGTGACTCTTATAAACATGCTTAACATATCATAAGCTCTATTATCACTAGGATACTCATCCTAATTAATGTACTCAAACATGAATCACAGTATAAGAGGTTTTATGCGTAGGAACAATGGTTTATTTTCTAGCTTTGAAATATATGGGATATTACAAGTCGAGGGGTGATGATGCTAAGTAAGCTATATAAAAGGAGTTCTTTGGTGCCTTCCTTGATTATTTCTTTCCTTAGGAGTTGAGGATAAGCTAAGGAGGAGGATTTTTTAAATTTGAAGTAGGTTAGGATGAGTGTTAAAGAATATACCCTAGTATTCCATCAGTTGTCTCGCTATTCTCTAGAGAATGTGTCTAGTATGAGGGCTAGAATGAGAAAGATTGCTTCTAGTTTATCTAGTGACTTAATATTAGAGTGTAAGGCTATGATGTGGAATAATCATATAGATATCTCCAGACTTATGTTTTATATGCAGCAAGTTGAGGATAAGAAGAGAAGGCAAGCGGATATTAGAGAGAGACAGAGTAAGAAGTTCAGATATTTAGAATAGGGTAAAGGTCAGCAAGTTAGCAGGAGAGATGGTATATAGTAGTCCAAGAGAAAGAATTGGAAGAGTTCTAATTCCTATTCATCGACCAGTTCTCTTTATCCTAAGCTATTTAGTGATCTCTATTTGTAGGCTAATAGTAGTTTTAAGGCACAGGGTTTCCAATCTCAAGCTAGTGGATGTAAGTTATCCCCATCATATCTTCTATCTCAATTTAGTAGAATAATTCATCATGGTTAGTATGATGAGGGGAGGAATTATTATTATAATTGTGGTTAGCCTGGTCATATGAAGAGACATTGCCCAACATCTAAAGTTGCCACGAGAGCTAATAAGGTCCCGATTGCTATTTCTTCAGATTCTGCACTGAGGGGTGCTACTTCTGGTACCGACACTGGCCAAAATCGTCTCTATGTTCTTGCTACTTAGTAGGAATCTGAGGCATCCCTTGACGTTGTTACTGGCATATTTTGATTCTTCTCATGTGATGTGTATTTTTTGTTTGATCCACGGTCTACCCTTTCTTATGTGACCCTTTACGTGGTTGTGCATTTTGATTTTGATCTCGAGACTATTCCTGAGCCTTTCTTTTGTCTACCTTGGTGGGTGACTCTATTATGGTTAGAAAGGTCTATAGGGGTTGTGTGGTGTCCACTTTCATAGAAAGACCTTGGTGCATTTGATAACATTGGACATGGTGGATTTTGATGTTATCTTAGGGTTGTATCAGCTCCATTCGTGCTATGCTTTCTTGGATTGTAGGACCCATAAGTTCAGCTTCTAATTCCCTAATGAACTAGTAATTGAATATGATGGAGCTTCCTTAGTACCTAAAGGGAGATTTATTTCCTATCTTAGAGACTGAAATTTAATTTCCAAAGGGTATTTATATCAATTGGTTTGGGTTATGGATTTAATTTTTGAGGGTCCCTCTTTACAATCTATCCCTGTTATTAATGATTTTCCTGAAGTGTTTCCTGAGGATATTTCTAGCATTCCTCTTAATAGAAAAATAGATTTTGAGATGATCTTCTATCAGATACTCGTCCTATCTCTATTGCTCCATATAGAATAACTGCGGCTGAATGGAAAGAGATAAAAAATTAGTTAAAGAATCTGTTGGATAAGGGTTTTATTTGACCTAGTATTTCTCTGTGAGGTGCTCTTGTGATTTTCATGTGAAAGAAAAATAGGTCTCTTTGGATGTGTAATAAGGTGACCATGAAGAATAAGTACCCTCTTCCTAGGATAAATAATTGCTTTGACCAACTTCAGGGTGCTAGATGCTTCTCTAAGATTGATCTTTGCTCAGGTTATCATTAGTTGAAGATTAGGGAGACTGATATCCCTAAGACAACTTTTTGAACTCGATATGGTCATTATGTGTTTTTGGTTATTTCATTTGGATTGACTAACGGCCCACTGCTTTTATGGATCTTATAAATGGGGTATTTAGATAGTTTTTAGATCTATTTGTGATAGTGTTTATTGATGACATCTTGGTGTACTCTAAGAGCGAGAAGGATCATGCCAATTACCTCCGAACCGTGTTGCAAACTCTTAAGGATCAGAAGTTATATGCTAAATTCTCTAACTGTGAGTTTTGGTTTTCTAGTGAGGGGGTCAAGGTGGATCCACTGAAAGTTGAGGCAGTTAAGAGATGGCCTAGAACCACGACTCTAATGGATATTCATAGCTTCTTGGGCTTGGCTAGTTATTATTGGAGGTTTATGGAGAGCTTTTCTTCTATTGCTGCTCTATTGATGAAGTTGACTAAAAAAAAGTGAAGTTCTTGTAGGCTGATGCTTATGAAGGTAGCTTTGAGAAGTTGAAGGATAAGTTGACTTCTATGCTATTTTTGACCCTGGACAGGGGTACTGATGGATTCGTTGTTTATTGTGATACACCCCGTATGGGATTGAGTTGTGTGTTGATGCAGTATGGTAAGGTTGTGGCCTATCCTTCTGGGCAGCTTAAGGTGTATGAAAAGAATTATGCAACTCATGATTTGGAGTTGACGACAGTGGTTTTAACTTTAAGGATTTGGTGCCATTATTTTTATGGGGAGCATATAGACATATATTCAGATCATAAAAGCTTGCAGTATATGTTTACTCAGAAGGAGTTAAATCTTCGACAGAAGCGGTGGCTAGAGTTGCTAAAAGACTATGATATGAGCCTTCACTACCATCCAAGTAAAGCTAATGTGGTTGCTGATGCTCTTAGTAGGTTTTCCATGGGGAGCTTATCACATATGAAAGAGGAGAAAAAGGATTGGTGAAGGATATTCACCATTTTGCTAACTTGGGAGTTCATCTTTTGGACTCTGAGGATGTAGGGATAATTGCATAAGAAGTAGTTAAATTATCTATCGGTGCCGAGGTGAAGGAGAAACAAACTTTGGATCCCATTCTTATACAAATTAAGAATGATGTGGGTCAGCAAAAGGTTATGGACTTTGAGATTGGTGGTGATGATATCCTGAGGTACCAAGATAGGTTGTGTGTTTCTGATATTGATGGGTTGCGAGAAAGGATTCTGATTGAGGCTCATAAGTCAAGGTATATGGTTCATCCAGGTTCAACCAAGATATATCATTATTAGAAAGGGATGTATTAGTGGAATAATATAAAGAGAGATATGGCAAAATTTATAGCTAAGTGTATGGTCTGTCAGCAGGTGAAGGTTGAGCACTTGAGGCCTAGTGATATATCTCAAGAGATAGAGTTGCCTTTGTGGAAGTGGGAGATGATCAATATGGATTTTGGTACGAGCCTTCTACGGTTTCATTATTAGTATGATTTGATTTGGATTATTGCTGTTAGAACAACTAAGTCTGCTCATTTCTTGCCTATGAGGATTACCTACTCCAGAGGGGATTATGCTAAGCTATTCATTAAGGAGATATTTAGATTGCATAGTGCTCCTGCTTCTATTATTTTAGATTGAGGTAAGCAATTCTCTTCATACTTCTGGCATTCATTTAGAAAGGTTTGGAGACTAGGGTGAACTGTAGCACTGCTTTTCACCCTCAAATGGATAGACAAGTAGAAAGGATTATTCAAGAGGATATGCTAAGGGCTTATGCAATCAATTTGGGAGGTAGTTGGGTTGATCACTTGCCTTTTATTGATTTTGCATATAATAATAGTTAACACTCTAGCATTGGAATGGCTCCTTTTGAGGCTCTCTATTATAGGAGGTGTAGTTCTTCTATTGGGTGGTCTGAGGTTGGCGAGACTCTATTATTTTGTCCTGACTTAGTTCATCAGGCTATAGAGAAGGTGAAAATGATTAGAAATAAGCTTAAAACCACTCAAAGTTGCCAGATGTCCTATGCAGATGTAAGGCAAATGAGTTGGGAGTTTGATGTAGGTTATTGGGTGTTCTTGAAAATTTCTCCTATGAAGGGAGTGATGAGATTTGGGAAGAAGGGAAAGCTCAATCCCCATTATGTTGGTCCGTATCAAAATTTGAAAAAACTAGGGAATGTTGCTTATGAATTGGAGTTGCCTATGAGTTTGGGTACTTTTCATTCGATTTTTCATATGTCAATATTGAAGAAGTATGTGGGTGATCCTTCTTTGATTGTTCCCTTGGAGGATGTCGGTATTTTGGATTTGTTGTCTTATGAGGATGTCCCAATTGATATTTTGGATAGGCAAGTCCGTTTATTAAGGGCTAAGAATGTGACTTTGGTAAAAGTCCCTTATAGGAATCAAAATATAGAGGAAGCTAGTTGGGAAGATGAAGAGGACATGAAGTCCAAATATCCCTTCTTGTTCCCCATGCTGGATAGAAGTGTTTAAGGTACGAGTTCCTTTTCATTTTATCATTTTTAGCATTTGTGCATGGTTTTGTGGTTGTATTCGTGCTAATGGGTACCTTAATTCCTTATTCGGGAATGAATGATCCTAGGGGTAATGTACTACCCTAGGTTTTGACCTATGAAAATTTATGGGTTTGGTCATCACTGTCTAGGGTACGACTCAGGTGACAAGTCGTGAAGACTCCTAATGAGTCGTAGGGAGCCAGTCATAGCTTGACCAGCGAGGTTTCCCTAAGTTTCTATTTGGGTCACCACTACAACCCAACGAGCCATAAGAACTGGTCACAAGTTGTAGGGTGGGACTTATGACTAAACCAGTGAGGTGACCCTGAGACACTACCCAGACTAAGAGTCGTGGTGACGACTCATGGACAGTGACCACGAGTCGTTATGATATTCGTAGCGACTGGCGACAATATGTTGCACTTTTAATTAAGGGAAATTTGGTAATTTCCCTCCCTTCTACACTTAACTTCCACGACCTAAATACCCTAAGTGACCTTACTTCTCATCATTTAACAAGTCATAAACACTCTTTTCTCTCTTAAATTCCCCAATCAAGGTTAGGGTTTCTAGGGATTGGTTATATAGAGCTCTAAATTGTGGTTACACTCTAATTTTGTGGTATTCTCAGGGATATATCTTTTCCTTAAACTTGTATTTTATCATGGCACGCAATGGTTTGATATTCATATGGTTTTAATGTTTGGTTTTGGAATTTAGGTTGAGGATTTTGGATGATTATTGTTTGAAAGGTATTCCCATAGTTTACATGCATTTGTTTATACTTTATTGATTGATTTGGAACTCATTGGGTGCACGGTATAGATAATATAATGAGGGTCATGGATTCCTCCAAATTTATGAATAATGGAATAAGGGTCGTGTATTCCCCCAATCTTATGGACTTTGGTATCAGAATTGGTAATAACCTTAATGCACCTTTATGAAATTGGCTTTGAAACATAATTGTATGCATAAATTAACCATTTTTGAAATGATTGTATTACATAAAAGGTTAATGGAATATAAATGATTTTAAAAAGCCTTAGTGGCCATAAATTGGTTTTAAATTTAGAGCTTAGGAGTCGTGGATTCACTCAAGTTGGTGGATATTTTAGAATGGCATGATTCTATAAGCTTGCAATCATATTGGTATGACGATACCAATGGTGAATTCCTAAATAGTTATTTCTTAATGGATGGGTTATGTGCAAACTTTTTAATTGGGCTTGATGAGAGTTGTGTAGCTCGCCGTGGAAGGTGGAGGTCGAGGTCTTGGGGGACCAATACTGAAAATCACATTTATGAGGTCTTCATGACCATGTGCATAGTTTACACTTGATATATATATATATATATATATATATATATATATACACACACACACATATACCTTGGATTGGTGTGGGGTCTTGGATTCCCTGTTCTTTTCCTTAGACTTCTCTGGTTCGTACAGCTAATATGCATTAGGGCCCTTCCGGTGGGGAGAGCTGAACCTATTGCCTGTTGGTATTTTTAGGATAGTTAGAGATACATAATCCAGGTTAATCATTTTAAATCTCATGCTAAACCCTGTTTCCTATCCTAGCATCTTATATATGTATGTATACATGTATGTGAACATGTACATTGAGTTGGACTTGATTTTGAAATAACATTATTTTATCCCTATCCTGAGTTACATGTTAGTGCTCACCACGCTAAACATCCTAGGATGCTACATTCTTTCATAATGTAGGGTTTGAGGACACCCTCTTTAACCCTGTGCAATATTAGGTGATTCGAGTTGGTTCACGATGAAGTGGTGAGCTTCCTTCCCCTGAAAAGATTAGTCATTCCATCAATTTCTTTCCATATTTTAAAATTGAAGCGTTCACATTAACATTATTATTGTCATTGTCACTGTCATGGTCGGGGGCATGTCGCGACATAGTTTGATATTTGGATTATTTTAGAGCCTTTTGTGGACAACTGTGGATTGGAATATGTATTTGGAATCATAGAAACTTTATCTTGGTTTATTTATCTTTTATATGTTTGTTTAGACATCATCCGCTATTATACTATATCATGTTTGGATTGGACAGACTATGGTGGTGGTCTTCGGCCTACGGTGGGCTTGAGATACCCATCATGGCTAGGCCCCGGGTCATGACACAAACCTTCACTTATACCACTCTAGAGTTATGTAAATATGTTGAAAAGAAAGGAGGTATGGGTTCAACTTCTATTATGTTATGCTTGATCACTGGTTAGGAGGAAAGCACCTTGAAGTCAGAGAAAATGATTGCCTTAATGGATGAAAAGGATTCTGAAATTACAGTTCTGAAGGCTCAATTTATTTAAGCTGCCAAGGAACCTTGTACAACTTCAAGTACTTCAACAACTCTTCAGGCCTAAAATGATCATCTTGTAGCTAAAATTGCTGAACTAAAGAAAACAGTTGTTAACGAATCAGTAAATTATTAATGATAATCATGCTTCTTTGAGATGTCTTGATCAACTTATGTCCAAATGGTTTTGCTTCTCCTCTTAAGCATTCCCCATATCTCTTCCTTGTCTCAACTTATTTTGAATTTGGCATTGTGTACTGGTTTTGAATTTTCTTTTTGTAAGACTTGGATATTAATTGATGCTCTTGTGTGATTTAAACAAATTCTCCTTGTTTACATCTAATTCTGTGCTTTCCTCATGTATGTTAGCTTATGCTTCTTTGTCTATCATTAAACCTTACCTTATTTTGCCGTTTACCCTTTTTAATGATAACAAAAAAGGGAAAAATAAAAATAGTGAAAAGGGGGAACTAGACTATGCTTAAGGTCTGTCTCTCACACATTCAAAAAAATTATTGCAAAAAAAAATTAAAAAATAGTAGGAAAAAACAAATATAGAATGACTAAGAATATTAAAATTTCAAATACCAATTAGCACTTTTTAATTTTATAAAAATATTCTAGGGGTGGAATAATAGAAAGGCAATGTCTCAAATATTAAAATTGACAAGAATAATGATTAAGAGGTAGTGGTAAGATCCGCATACACTCTATCCTCTAAAGACCTCACTTTGTGGGATTTTACTAGATATATTATTCTTGTTAGACAAACCTCCATTTTGCAGGCAAAACGTAAAGATTGAAACTGGAAGAAACATAAAACATCAACTAAACATGAAAGTGAGTAACACTATTATAAAAAGACAAAGAAAATATTTTCCTACATAATTTTGAGAAACAACTGAAGTTGAGATAGATCCTCTTTCATACATGGTAAGAAAGAAAAATCCTGGAAAATATAAGATGGGGAAGAGCAAAATAGCACGATGCTAAAGCAGATTTAAGGTGAAAGGATCTAGAATGATAAGTATGATTTGATAAAAATTGAAAAAGAAGCGACTGTTAGAGATTAATGAAAATCAAGAGGGCTGAATCAACCTATCTTTATATTTAGGTAGTTGACTATAGTGGAACATAAGTCGACTGTAGTCCTGCAGAAAGGTCAGTGATAAAGGTAATATATATAAATAATAATCAATAGAAAGTAAAATGGAACATGAGTTTTACACTAATTCAGAACAATAGTGTGGTGTCTACTTCTAGTTACCTTGGGTTACAAGGGTTCCCTTAGGATTTAAATGTGACTTAAGTACAAATATTGGATATGTATAGTTTCTCCCAGACTGTATAAGTTTTGTAGATTATACAACATCTATTTATATAGGTCTCTATTTCTCTCTTTTTCTTTTATGCTCACTAGTAATAAACTTTTACAATGACATTGGAAGACTAAAGAGTAAAAACAAAAAGCTCAGGTGAAGGGTACAAATATCTTCTTCAATCTCAGTCTCATTTTATAGGCTGTGTAGAGTAAACCGTTGGGGATATCCTTAAGTCAAGGAATCATGAATTCCTTTCTACTGATTCTATTTTAGCTCCTTCGAGCAATATAAGGGATATTTTGAATCCTGATATCTTTGGATGAACTAAAGGCTGACAACATACGTCTATATTATATACATTTTTATATCTTTCTTTTCCTAGTCTTGGTCTTCTTTCCTAGAGTCAGGATGGATCACTGGAGTCTTACTTGATTTGAGGGTTGATGATAGTTCTTTATAGGTGGCATGTATGATAGAGCTTTCCTTAATTCAAGGGTTGATGGTGGTTGTTTCCTTTTAAGTGTTGTGTTTGATTATTTTCTTCCTTCTGGATTCTTATTGTCCTTCATTTTTCATGAGGACTTGATTTCATCAATCTCCTTTCTGGGCTTCATTAGTTTATTTTTCAAGTGTGTTTTTTTCTTTCCAGCTAAGGATTATCTTTGACGTAGGTGTCTTCTTTTTATATTCCTACAGTTTGGTCATCATTAAAATAAATCTAGTGCTAACAATCTCACTCTTTTTAATGATGACAAAATGACCAAATATAAGAGTCACTAGACAAGATACTTTCCTATAAGCTTAAGCTTTCTTAACTTGAGGGCAACTCCTTATGATTGTTGTGCAGAGCCCCTCCGCCCCGACTGTGTGCAACTTCTTGAATCTTAAGATTTCTCCCTCTTTGACATTATCAAAGAGAAGAGAGAACCCATGTAAAGTCGAAACATAATACATATAAAAAATATGTGCATGCACGTACACATATAGCAGATAAGAGGTATACCATAAGAGTTATGAAGGATTAAGATTCCTTGTCACAGACCAAGCAAAACAGGGTTATTGGAGTAGCAGAGTGTTCAATGAAAATAGTAAAGATGCAAAACACGGCAAAGAGAGTTCAAGAAAAACACAAGAGAAGATCAAAGTCCTTTAGGTTTACGTCATAGTGTTGATGGCATTGTGACAAAAGGCATTGTAGGAGCATTCCATATTTTAGGAGAGTTTTTGATATAAGAGGTTTGTATAGATATGGACAGCTTGTTCTGAGAGGAGTCAGATTTTTTTTTGCTTTATTCGGCTTGCTGAATCAACTTGTTGATAGTTTGGACACGTTCCTGTTGGATTTTTTTATTTAAAATAAAATTAAATAAAATGTTTTTTATGAAAATGATACAAGAATAATCACTGATATGGACTTATGAGAGTGTGTGCTAGACCCGAGACTTGGTGTATGCAATTGAAGTGTAAAAGATGGCCAAAACACACAAAAATCAGTCCACTTATTACACTTGATAGATGCCTTACCCTTGAGGGGTACTATGGATATTTTAGTCTTCCATTTTGCAATAGTTATATAAGGAACATCTTAGGTCTTCTCTAATTAGTTTTTGACAATGTTGTAAGTTATAAGAACACAAGTCTTCTCCCTTTGAAGGCACCAAAACCGAAACTAGGTCAAGAGCTAGTGTGGAATCACTAGTGATTGTGTTTTGCTTGGAAACGTCGATGCTTAAGAAGTGGAATCCGATATTATTTCATGTAAGAGATAGGTCTTTGTTGTGTGTGGTGTTAAGGGTCCAAGAGTGGAATAAGCTCTTGGGTTCTTAATATTATACCAACCATTGGTCTATCTATCAATCTCTTTTATTTATTGTAATCGTTGGTTTCTTGTTTGTATCTTGTAGTCATGTTCTTGTTATTGTTATAATATTGTTGTTATTCATCTTGTGTTGTTGTAATCTTAGTTTGTGGTTAGCTGAAAATAGCTGTTCATACACCTCATTATCACGTTATTGTTGTGTTGTTAAGAAGCCAAACTTGTTCTCATTGTATCCTTGGCTTCCCTTTACTTTTTGTGGACTTTTTTGAGTAGGGGTGGGCATGGTATGGTAAATACTGAATACCTGACCGAAACCAAAATTTTTTATACCGCGGTATAGATGTTATGGTATTTGGTAGAAATTTTAAATTATTTTGGTATTTGGTACGGTATTTGGTATTTATGCAATAAATATCAAAACTCGTATACCGCACCGAAGTTTTTAAATAACATATAAAACCCACATATATATTATATTTAAGATTATTAAATATAATTATATATCATCCATTAGCCAATTGAACACAAAAGTAACTTTTATTAAGAAATAAATTTTTTGGGAAGCTTATTATTTAGGAGTACTATGCTTAAGTTTAGGTATTGTTGTTCAAAGTTTGCATCTCGCTCTATTTAATCGTGATTGAAATATTCTTTTTGTGTAATTGATTAACAAAGATAGTTGTTAGTCTAATATGATTGAGACGTTTTTAAAATTTAAAGTTATAGTTTTTTTATATGAATATATGTAAGTAGAAATCAAATAAAGTATGGTTACCGAATTATCATACCGTAAAATACCGAAACTGAATTTAAAAATACCGAACTAATTTGGTATGGTAATGGTATTTTTATTTTAGATACCAAAACCGAAGTTACCGCCCCAAAGTTAAAAATATCATACCGTACCATGCCCACCCCTGTTTTGAGCCACTTTGTGTGTTTTCAAGTTCGTAGTGTATCATTTGGTATCAAAGCATGACTTGATATTGTTCTTACAAGATCAAATCTTGGGCTTGCTTGTTATAAAAATAAAAAAAAATAAAAAAAGAGAAAAAGAAGTGTTCTCTTGTTTGTGTTCTTGGCCGAGAGGTATGAAACTTGTTGTTGTGTCTTGACCGAATGTTTGTGTGATCTTGGTGTCATTTTGTTTTGTTTATTTGTTTCTAAGTATTGCTTTTTTTGTTCATTAGCACTTGAGTCTAGATCTAAACTTGAGCTTAATGTTGTGACGTTGGTGGACCGTGTGTTGATGTTGTTGTTATAACTTGGGCGAATATTGAGCTTGTAGTTGGACGTTGGTGTTGCTTTTTTAGATCTTGAAAGGTTTTCGTTGTGTTCTTGTTGTTCATCACAACCTTCTTCTCTTGCTAAAATTGAAACACAACACAAAGAGACTTGGCCCTTTGTTGGAGGTTTTGTAGTTGACCTTGTTGTTGTGGAATTGTTGTTGTTCTTGGAGATTGTTGTTGGTTGTTCTTGTTGTGATTATTGTGTTCTTGAAGTTCTTCATCATTTTCTTCACCTTGTTAATATTAAAGTGAACTTAGATCTTTAAAAGGTGAAATACAAGGTGTAGAACTTGTTAAATCTTGAAAGGCCCCCAACCACCAAAGGTCTTTACATCACATCTCAACCACTTTCCATAAAACAAGGGTCCATGTTTTAAGGGGAAGTACAAGTCTTGTCAAATACTTTTGAGTCTTGAAATTTGAACTGAAAAAGGGAGTTTCGAAGACTAGTTTGTATTTTCCTCCATTGAACAATTTCCACCAAAGTCCAAATTGTGAATTGTGAATTAAAATTTGTCAAGAACCGAGGCCAATCATAGACTGCCACATCACCAATTACTGTTCACATAACAGATTTTAAGCTCAAATTTTGATCTTTTAGTTTTAATTTGTTGTTCTTTAGTCTCATTTGTTGATTCCATTACTAACTTACAAACTAGTACTAGATTGTAAGTTAGTTTTGAAACCATTCTTCCTGTTAACTTTCCTTTGTGTGTCTTAATTCTTTTGAGTCATTGTAATACGTCCTTATGTGTTTTTCTTACTCTTTGGAGTTATTGTAAACATTGGATTCACCTCTCAATGCCTCTCGGAGTACAAACAAGCTTACAACACTTGTGAGATTGAGTGTGAGGGATCCGAGAGACAAGAAATAAAAAGAGAGTGAAGATATTTTTGTACAACTAACGTGTTTTTTGTTTTGTAGGTAACTTCTTGGCCATAATGGAAACCATTTTAGCCCACCTTGATTCTACTTCCCGAGACATGGCTAGGGAGAATACGGGTCTTGAAAAATTAGGCTTGGATATGTATACTATACTTGTTGGATCGAGTGAAGAGTCGAAGGAACTTTTGTGTTTCTACTCCCAAAACTTTACCTCAAACGATCAATCCTTCAAGACCACCACCAAATGACATAGACATAAGCCAAACCACCAAATATCCTCAAACCCGAGACCTAAATAAGTCACTTCCCCCTCAATTAGATCAAGTCCAACAAGAAGGACTTGGAAGCCAATTCCTTCTCATCCAAGCTCTGCAACTGAAGCTCTACCTTACCAAATCATTTCTTTCAACCGAAACTCCACTTCACCAAGATCGATATTTCCATGTAGAGGAGTATAGTGCTTATATGATGGAAGAAAAGTTGAGGGGAATATAAAGAGATCCACAAGGAACCCACCACTAAGAAAAAAAGTGGGATGTGTTTCGGATAAGATTGAAGACAAAGCTCAAGATGGAGAGAAAATCGAGGTTCAAAATGAAGATATTGGCCAAGACTTGTGTTATTGAGCTCTCGGGTTCCTCATGTTTTTGCGGACTATTTTGTGTCATCTCATGTTTTGCTGGCTGTTTTGAGTGATTCCTTTTGAAATGGTCCTTGAACAAGGTAAAATCGTGAATTTATGGTCAAATTTCTCTCAAGATGGAGAGGATAATACAAGAATAATCACAGATATGAACTTATGAGAGTGCGTGTTGGACCCGAGACTTGGTGTGTGCAATTGAAGTGTAAAAAATGGCGAAAACACACAAAAATTAATGCACTTATTACCAAACATCTTAGAACCATAAGTGGATGAAATCTCGATGATTTTGTATTTAGACAGATCAATCATGGAGTTAAGTAGTATATGAAATAAGAGAAAACCATAGGGAAAGCTTGAGACAAAGCCATTGTCCTCAGTGTTTTCAACCATATAACAACGGATCCATTCAGCTGAGTTGATTTTATATTTCTTTAACACATAGTAGAGGACAGGGATATTTCTAATGGAAATGAAACTAAGAGAGCTCTTTCGTGGAAGAAGAATAGTTGCTATAATGTGAGCAAGAATGTGGTTCTCAAAACACATAGATGATGGACCAAAATAAGAAGGCCAAACACATCGACAGGCCCCACAACTTGGCACCATCTTCCACTTTAGCACCTCAAGTATACGTTGTTTACTTTAGGCACCACAAGTAGCATATAGGTGTGTTATCTTGACACTTTTTGTACAATCCGCAAAAATATATCCTATGTGTGTATTACATGCGCTATGGCATGTAAAGTGACCAATGTGACGTGTAAAGTGGCCAATAATAATGGGACATTTGTCATTTTTATCCAAATAATTTTTAAATAATTAATTTCAATAAAAAAATAATCAAACCCCTCTATCCACCCCCACCGCGAACCCCATCTTCTCCAAACAACTCATCCCCCCTCCCACCGCCTACCCAAATCACCTTCTCCAAACACCCCAATACCCCACCCCCTCCCTACCTACGAATGATCTTCTCCAAAATACCCAGTGCCCCCACTCTCAAATCATCTTCTCCAAAATACCCTAGCGCCTTCCCCTTCCTCCATTTTGTACACCATTAATAACATTATTTTTTTTCAAGCAAATAATAACTTCAAGCATTAATGATTGACAAAAATGGTGGGAAAACTTTTTGAAAAAATAAGCTTCAAATTCAAAAAAATGGTGGAAAAAATTTCTGGACTTTCCCTTTTTTTCTGTTAATTCGATCAAAGAAGAGAAAATTATTTTAAGAAGGGAACCCATTTAAAGAAATAAGAATGGTTAAAATCAACAGAAGGAAAAATCAACCATTTTTGTTTCTTAAAAGTAATCATTCTTATTTCTTGATTTCTTATTTCTTAATTTCTTGTTTCTTAAAGAAGAGACATTCTTGATTTAACCATTCTTGTTTTTTGATTTCTTGTTTCTTAAAGAAGGAAAATTATTGATTTTTGTTAAAATCAACCATTCTTATTTCTTAAAATCAAGCAAATAGCGGATTATTATATGTTGATTTTAATTGATTAATTTGTACTGGTAAATATTTTTCACAGATCCGCTGTGTCCATAATTTTCACCATTAAACAAGCTTAAGATTGATACAAATGATGGATAAAAATGAGGAATAGGGTATAAATTAATAGAGATAAGTTGATATACTGTTTGTGGGCTAATTTGGATGCCACATCAACCGAAAAAGGGCATCCATGCGCATTTGGGTAAGTGAAACACACACATCATGCCAACTCTGCAAAAGGTATCAAAATGACACACCCGTATGTTGGTTGAGGTGTCTAAAGTGAACAACATCCACTTGAGGTGCCAAAGTGAAAGATCGTGCCAAGTTGAGGGGCATGTCGATGTGTTTGGCCAAATAAAAAAGATCCTCTCTAGAAAGTGCAATAAAAACTTTAGCTTCTTCTAGTAAAACTCCAAGATCTTCAGGCTAGGTTCCAAACATAAAAGGAATATTGCTAGAAAATTTGGTCCCTAAAATATCTTCAAATAGTTAATCATTCACGATAATGGGGTTTTCTAGGACAAAAGTTTCAAGTTCTCCCATGTGTTTAGACATTAGCATAAAACAAACACACAGGTTCTTCATACATTTCCAAACATACAATTGAAGCAGCAGACAAGTTTCTAAGCCTTGAGAAAATTATTGACAGAAAATTTGATGTACATGAGTTGCCCTAAAGTTACTATCCTTCCAAACAAACCGATTTTTGAAGACAGAGTATCTGCTATTTTGTTCACAACCCAGTAGAGATGCATATTAGCTGGGTTGAAAACTAGTTTAATGGTGCTGAAACTCACCCCAATCCTCTAGATTCTAACCCAACCATGACAGCAGGTCTCAAAATGATATTATTGACTTATAACAAGGTTTCAATATGCATAACCTGTGAGCGTCTTGATACTGTGTTTGCTTATCCCGTCTTTAAACACTGCAAAACAAAAATTCTCATACAGATGAGACTTCACTTGCTCAACTGATGACAACTGGGTGTTAATTTATATTCCCTCAGTCTCAAATTACCCGTCCCAAATTGAGATGATACATTGATTAAGAAAAATAATTAATAACATAGCTAGTTTACCATAGTACCCCTATTAAATTATGTTTATATTTTAATTTGAAGAAAAAGTAATTAATGCAAAGGGTAAAACATGAGAATTTTTTTTATCTCTTCCTGGTTAATGAAAAAAATAAGTAAAATAAGAAATCAAATTATAAAATTTGGGAAAACTAATTTGGGACGGAGGGAGTACTACATATCACCATCGAATGCTCAAATTTGCCAAGTTATATATTTTCCTCACCATGGGTTGCTTCTGCATTTTCAAATACACTAAGTCATTTCATAAATAAAGGATAATTTGACAACAATAATTTATTATAAATATAGTTTTGTGTTGAAAAAGATTTTTCTTTTTTGCATTTGATTCTTGAAGATAAAAATGGATGTTTGTAACTTTTCCCCAATAATAGAAAATCTTCTTCTGCTCAAAATACTTTTTTAATTAACCAAACATCTCAAATAAACAAATTTAGCACCATGAAATTTAGCCAAACATGCTGTAAGAATTTTTTATTTTTTTTTGGATTCAAGACAAACAATGAGCCGTGTAATACATTGGGACCGGGAGTAGCCGACTTTGCGCATAAATTTATTTAAGACCTAAGCTGTCAGTTTCGTTGAACATTTTAGTAGGGACGTCGTATTATCATCAGCAGTGTGGATAAAGATAGATATTACCTATTCTTGCTTTTCTCTCTCTTACACACCTATCACCATCTACCCACCTAAAACACCATTTAGTTTCTTACTATTTCACTAATCTAATTCTATGTATAATATCCTCTGATTTTGTCCTTCTTTTTTGGGAGCTCGATCTTTGCTATCATCTGTGTTCTCTTCTTCCCAAGGTCAGAAATTTGTATTTTGTCTATATTTTCTGCAATCTGGATGCATATATTTATGTTTGTTATACCAGTTTTGTTTTTTAATTTCTTTTTCAAAAATGTCAATTGCTGTGTGGAATATTAAGGTTCATTTGCTTGTTATGCTCGCTCTGGTTTATACGTCTTGAGGCATTCATTATGCATAATTGATCTCGTTGTACTGTACCACTCTTCAAGTTCGCCGTTTTAGGGTTTGATTAAATTGTGGAACCCGGTTATAAACGTTTTCAGAAGCTAAAAGAAGTAGTTTTTCCCTAACATTCTGTTTGGATGTTGGTTTGTCATGGTTTCATAATGGTACAGTATGGTATGGTAGATTACATGTTTGGATTGATGTATCGTTCATTACTGTTTAATAATAATTTTTTTTTATTTATTTTGGTTTGTGGGTAAAAATTATAACATATTAAAATTGTAAATAATATGGGGTAAAGGGTAAAGTAGGAATAGAAAATATTATATGAGGGCATAAT
This sequence comes from Capsicum annuum, assembly GCF_002878395.1. Taxonomy (NCBI): domain Eukaryota; kingdom Viridiplantae; phylum Streptophyta; class Magnoliopsida; order Solanales; family Solanaceae; genus Capsicum; species Capsicum annuum. The sequence continues at coordinate 103,990,402 of NC_061113.1, read as the reverse complement.
TGAAAAAATAAATAAAAAAACCATGCAAAACCACCAAATCGGTGGTTCAAAAAATTGGCCTATTCCATGTTTCCCAAACCATGAAATGTTACCATACCATACCATGCCTTTTAAAAAACAATCAAAACAAACATGGTACCCATACCATACCATACCACAGAAAACCACCATCCAAACAACCTGTAAAACCACTTTCTTGAAAAAGGCTTTTGACTAAAATAAGCTTATTTTAGAAGTTTGGCCAAATACGCTATAACTGGCTGGAACTAATTCACCTCTTTTGTACTCCGCACGTTCATAATTAGGATCCAAAATATTCTAGCTGGCAATATAGTTTAAAGTTGGAAGCGTCTTCCTTCACTCATATATCCTAGGTTTGGGAATAGTAAAATTTAGTTTCTTTTTGATTGAGTTCATTTCATTGATTGAAATCTGTATTTTGTTGAATATGTAATTGGTATTTGGAATGCTTTAATATCGGCAACATCTAATAAGCTTATGTGCATGCTTCTATGTGAAGTAATGTATATGCCCGGAAGATTAACCAATTATAGCAGGTTTTTTACTTTATTTTCCCCGCAGGAACATCCACAATAGATCTAGTGCGCTTGACAAGATCTCCTCCTTTAAGATACCAAATTATGCTTACTGTTGACACTTTCCTGCTGTACGTCAAAATTAACTTTTGGTGCTAAAAGACGTACATTGAGTCGGTATATAGAAACTAAAATCTTTATTGTGAATATATCACAATAAATAATTGAATATGTAATTGGAATACTTTTACATGGGCAATCTCCCATAGGCGTATGTTCAAGCTTCCATGTTAATTAACCTTATATGCACCGATTGTATGAATGACGTTTTAGGTTAATTTTTCTGAAGTATCTATATTCCCGATGCAGAGCTTTCTTATAGCCTTTCCTGTGGCTGGAACTGAATTTGATAAGTACTCCTTTCCGTAGTTGCCTGGGTAGGGAGAAAAAGATGACATGTTAACACTTGCCTCCTTGGTTATTTGTATCTTCTATTTCTTTTTCTGTAAATCTTTTTCATGGCACAATGCGCGTCAAAATGCATTCCTACAATCAGATAATTTAGCATGACAACCGTCTTTCATTGTATTAGACTGAGAGTCCGTGTGATTATTGGAAGCCATACTTAGATTTGGATATACATATCCTTGCACATTAAATCAATTCTCATGTGTTTAACTTTTACCAATGTTGTTGTAGGTCATTCATTAGGGATAAAATATGTCCCACCAACCAGGAGATGATGCTGAATACATGGCAGATGAATATGAAATGGAAGATGTAGATGATGATATGGATGATGAGTTTCATGGCAGAGATATGGGTGGCTCTGATTCAGATGTAGATGAGTATGACTACATGGTCTGTGCTCCTCCTTGAAAATCTGTTTACTCAAGGATTTGTTAGATTTTTGCAGTTGTGGCAAGTGATAAAGTTTAACTTCAATATGTTACTTGTCTACTTGTGGATTTAGAATTATAAGATGCAAGATACCTCTGCTGCTGAGGCAAGGAGAGGCAAGGACATTCAAGGGATTCCCTGGGAAAGGCTTAGCATAACTAGGGAGAAATACAGGCAAGCGAGATTAGAGCAATATAAGAACTATGAAAATATTCCTCAATCTGGGGAGGCATCGGAGAAGGTAAACGTGTTTGTAATTTTTTTGCTTTGTGAGCTTTGTGTACAGTGCTGATGTTGGGATCTGTGTGTCATATTGCTTTGTCAACAGGATTACAAAACCACAAAGAAAGTGTGTGTGTTTTATGAATTCCGACGTAATTCACGATCTGTTAAATCAACCATATTACACTTCCAGGTAATGCGTTGCCCTGTTTCACAGTTTGTTTTGCTTTCAGTTTCCCTCATTGTTTGCTAGGGGCTAGGCCTTTATGTGGGGAACAAGTTAACACCATTTTTAAGATGGCGTTTTTGTGGATTTACTCGCATAAAAGCTGAATGTCAGAACAACAGGGATAAGCGTCGTAATGTGTTTGTACCAATATCAAATTTTGTCTGCTGCATGATACTGTTTTACTTGTTGAGTCAATGAAACAGTGTAACTTGCATGTGTCTTATCTGTATATAGTTGTGATTGAAGTGCATGCGTTCTGGCAAGAACAAAACTTGCTTTAAAGTTTTTTGTCTTGTGATGTAGCTGAGGAACTTGGTCTGGGCAACTTCCAAGCATGATGTGTACCTTATGTCACATTTCTCCGTCATGCACTGGTCATCATTGACCTGCAGCAAAAACGAAGTTCTCAATGTATCAGGGCATGTAGCACCACGTGAGGTGGGTGTGTTGTGTTGGACATGGAATCTACGAAGCATTTATTTTAAGATGCATTTTGTTATAACTTTCTATATTTTCTGGTTTCTTTTTCACTGTAGAAACATCCTGGAAGCCTCTCGGAAGGATTTACGCAAACACAGGTCAGCACTCTTGCAGTGAAAGATAACTTGCTTGTTGCTGGGGGTTTTCAAGGGGAACTTATTTGCAAGGTTTGTCATCTCCCTACTAATGGTTCTTTCTCGGATTAGCTTTTGCATCCACAATGGCAGCAATTTACTCTTCGCTTTTTATTTGTGTATGTGTTCCTTTAGAGTAGGATTTAGGTTTAAGTCGATATAGGGTTATAAGTCCCACACATTTATCTGATAGTAATAATACTTGGAAGAATGTTTTTTCTAGAACGTAAATATATCATATAACAATGTGAAAAAATATCAATTCATTCTGCTGTGTTTACCGCTTTGATCTTCACCTTTAGAAAGTGAAAGAAATCAACTGAAATTAATATTCTTCAAATATGCAGCATCTAGATAGGCCCGGCGTTTGTTTCTGTTCCAGGACAACATATGATGATAATGCCATTACTAATGCTGTTGACATTTATCACACTGTCAGGTATTGTGTTTATACTGCATACTGCCCAACCACACTACTCTTAGTGAGAATGGAGCTAATTAAAATGTTTTTTGCTTCTCAGTGGTGCACTACATTTTATAGCTTCAAATAATGATTGTGGAGTTAGAGATTTTGATATGGAGAAATTTCAACTGTCCAATCATTTTTGTTTTTCCTGGCCAGTAAATGTAAGTTCGTGTGCTGTTTCCTCTCTGCACGTGTGTCTATAGGATCACCGGCACACTTAAATGCATCTATTATAATGGATGTTCCCAAGCATTTCTCACTAATTCTGCATTTACAAAGCATTCTGTTACTTGAGTTTCTAGCTATTACTGCATGTGGATTGCAATGCTTGCAATGAAGCGGCGTTGGACTTTTTACTGCACATGTTTTACTAATAACGTTGATGATTGTACTAAGATCATCAGACTTTGTCAGGATGTTTTACGTAGGATGAAGATCTGTGCCCTTTTATCTTGCTTTCTTGATTATATCTTATTCCATTTGACTTGTTACTTGCATCGAATAATGCATTTTCTGTCTTGATCAATCCTTTTTGTGGGGGCTATTATCTCCAGTCTGTATATTAAAGCGTTGTTTACAGTTCCCATTTTTATGATCTTAGCATACGTCTCTGAGCCCTGATGGTAAGCTTCTCGTAATAGTGGGGGATAATGCTGAAGGTCTATTGGTTGACCCGAGGAATGGGAAGGTAAATGCACATTATTCCACCCCTCTTTGTGATGCAAATGATCGACATCCAATGGTCCCATAACTGTCTGGTAATCAAATTCGCAGGCTGTTGCACCTTTGTGTGGACATGCAGACTACTCGTTTGCATCAGCATGGCATCCTGATGGCATAACTTTTGCAACCGGGAACCAGGATAAAACCTGTAGAATATGGGATTTACGGAACTTGTCCAAGTCGTTCACTGCTTTGAAGGGTAACCTTGGAGCTATTCGGTCAATCCGCTACACATCTGATGGAAGATTTATGGCTATGGCTGAGCCTGCGGATTTCGTCCATGTTTTTGATGTAAAAAGTGGGTATGAGGAGGAGCAACAAATTGATTTCTTTGGTGAGATATCTGGCATCTCTTTCAGTCCTGATACAGAGTCTATATTCATTGGAGTTTGGGATCGGACATACGGTAGCCTCCTTGAGTTTGGACATCGCCACAACTATTCGTACCTTGACACAATAATCTGAGCACTCCAGACAGGTTTGGGTGTGTTTATGTCCCCTTCAAGTGGTTCTATCTCGACTTTGTAAACCAGTAGCATAGAGTTAGTAACAGATTTAGGTGTATATCTTTTTACAGTGTGCTATTTAGGTCTCGTAAAGTGTTGTGAACCGTTTCAAATGTCAATAGGAGGAATGAAGGGTTTTATAGAGCGCTAGCTCCAGATGTGAACAAGAAACAAGAGTGGTTTCCTTGGGCGGAGACCATAAATGAGATCTGGTGGCTACTGATGTGTGGGCTCTGAGAGTTGACACCTAGCATTTGAATGTTCATTGCATTTGTCAACTGAAGCAATTGAGAATTGTATCGAGTATCGACTTTGGTAAGCGTGTTCTGTCTTGTATTATCTTAAATAATCCGTCAACAAATTGCACATACAAAACCAGTTGGGTTTGGCAATTTCAATCGGCATTGTTTCAAGTGGAAAAAAGAAATTGGCTGTACGTGATATTTGCAGCAGATTTTGGAGGAAACACTAGTCCCAAATTGAAGCGAGTGAGGCTTCTTTTTCCTTCTAATTTTTAGTTTAATGGTCTAAAGGAGTTGTATTATATTAGCTAAGGTAACAAAGGTAGCCCTATCTATTACATATTAATAGTGGATGGAGCGACTCACCCGTTTCATTACAGAAAAGGGGAATGTCTAATAAATGGTTCTACGCCAAAAGGGTGACAGAAGTTTGCACTGTATTGCATTGCAAAATTTTGTTGTAAGGGAATAATGGATATGCTTGCAACAAAATTTAAATTCATGAAAAATAAATAAGCTATAAGAGAAATCTGAAAAAAGCATATTATTTATAAAAAATGTGTACAAGTTTGTCCGTTCTTTTGATTTTTTATTTCTCTAGATTTTTTTTCGTAATTCGAGGGCTATTTTTCTAGATTTTTTTTCGTAATTCGAGGGCTGTTAATAGTGTACTTTTCGTACGTATGACGATTTGAAATTGATATGAATTTTATTCATAATTTGAAGGTGGTTAGTATCGTATTTTTCTTGAACATTGGAAGATTTTGTTTTGATCTCCTTTCATGGAAGTGTGTAGATTTTCTTTAAGTATCTGTTTATCACAACTAGAGAGTTGTGATCTCTCTTTTTAATATTCCACGAGTTTATATAATTTTGGAGATGTTTCTTCAAGAAAATGGTTTAGGTAAAATAACCTCCAAAAAGGATTAAACTCATTGTAGAGTTTTACAAATTTTTGATGTCTACTACATACCGTCACTTTATGATTTGTTAAGAGTGTAGGCTTGATAAAATTCAAAGAGAAGATTTCAAGTAATTTTAACTCGTTTTGCGACTAGATTTGCAAATTTGATTTGTGGGCAAATTTCCATTGGGCGTGTCAATTTAATAACAATAACAATAACAACAAACTCAGTGTATTCTCACAAAGTGGAGTCTTGGGAGGGTAAGATGTATGCAGTCTATATCGCTACCTCCGAAAAAGTAGAGAGGCTGTTTTCGATAGACCCTCGGCTTAAGATAAAGAATAGTAAAAAAAGGGTGGGGGGATGGGTGACATAAAAGAAAAGCAGGAATAAGAAATGATAAAAATAGTAATTGTAGAAATACAAAATATGAGAAAATACTGGCGACACGAAATAAGACAAATTGGAACTAAGATATAAGAAAAAGAGCATCCACATATGTACACAGTCCTAGGGTTACTTTCCCGGCTATACAAGATCTCTCCTAACTGCATGCTACAACTTACACACTCACACTAGCCTTCTACCCTTATCTGCGCTCTCCACACCTTCCTATTTAGGGTCATGTCCTCAGTCAGTTAAAGCTGCTCCATGTCATGTCTAATTACCTTCCTTCAGTATTTCTTCGGCCTACCTCTACCCCTCCTGAAGCCATTGAAAGCTAGCCTCTCACACCTACGAACTGGGGCATCTGCGCCTCTTCTCATCACATGCCCAAACCATCTTAGCCTTCCTTCCCTCATCTTTTCCCCTACCGAAGCCACTCCCACCTTTTCCTGGATAATCTCATTCCTTACTCTGTGCCCTATAGTAAGCCCACATATTCAACGCAACATTCTCATTGTCGTTACCTTCAATTTTTAGATGTAGGGGCGCTTGACTGACCAACACTCTGCTCCATACAACATGGCTGGACGAATTGCCACTCTATAGAATTTGGATTTAAGCTAAAGGGGCACCTTCTTATCACACAACACCCCCGAGGCGAGCCTCCACTTCATCCATCTTGCTCTAATACGTTTAGAGACATCCTCGTTAATCTCATCATTCCCCTGAATCGTAGACCCAAGATACTTAAAACTGTCCTTCTTACAAACGTCCTGGGAGTCTAACCTCACCACCACTTCGTCCTCCTGCCTCGAGTCGCTAAACTTGCATTCCAAATATTTCGTCTTTGACCTACTCAACTTGAACCCCTTAGACTCAAGGGTCTGCCTCCAGACCTCCAATTTGTCATTCACCCCCTTCCTTCCTTCTCTTCTCCCCCCGTGTCTCATCAATCAACACTACATCATCCGCAAATAACATAAACCAAGACACCTCGCCTTGAATACTCCGCGTCAACACATCCATCATCAGCGCAAAAAGGAACGGACTTAGAGTCGATCCCTGATGCAACCCTATCTCAATCGGAAACTGCTCTGAGTCTCCTCCCATCGTCCTCACCCGGGTCTTCCCTCCATCGTACATGTCCTTAATAGCTTTGAAGTACGCCACCGAAACCCCTTTCACCTCTAAGCATCTTCAAAGAACCTCCCTCGGGACTCTATCATACGCCTTTTCTAGGTCGATAAACACCATGTGTAAATCCCTCTTCTTTTTTCTATACTGCTCTACCAATCTCCTCACCAGGTGGATTGCCTCTGTCATCGAGCGATTAGGCATAAATCCAAACTGATTCTCTGAAACAGACACGATCCTCCTTAGCCTCCGCTCAACCACTCTCTCCCAAATCTTCATAGTGTGACTCAACAACTTAATACCCCTATAGTTGTTGCAACTCCGGATGTCACCCTTGTTTTTATATAACGGAATCATCATACTCCATCTCCAAGCCTCAGGCATTCTCGCAGTCTTGAAAATGTTGTTAAACAAATCAGTCAACCACCTCAAACCTGCCCTACCAGCATACTTCCAAAAATCCACCGAAATTTCATCTAGCCCCGTCACCGTACTTCTCCACATCCTATGAATAGAGTCTCTAACCCCCTCAACCTTAAAACGCCTACAGTAATTGAAATCACGGCTCTTCTTCGAGTGCTCCAGCTCCTCTAACTCAATGCCTCTGTCCGCCTCCTCGTTCCAAAGGCTATGAAAGTACTCATGCCATCTCCTCTTAATGTGAACATCCTCCACTAAAACACTAAATGCACTTCACTTGATCTAGGTCACGACCCTTCCGCTCCCCAGCCTTAGCAAGCCTATACAACCTCTTTTCCTCGTCTTTCTCCTCTAACCCCGCATACAAGCTCTCAAACGCTGCCGACTTAGCAGCCGTAACTGCTAACTTAGCCTCATTCCTTGCTACTTTGTAAACCTCCCTATTCACCAGCTTCTCCTCTTCATCTTTACTCTCAATCAACTTAACATACACCTCTTTCTTAATCTCCGCTTTCTTATGACATCCTGCCCGACCCCTCGAGACCCCCAACACTTCTCTAGCAGTCTCCATGATACAGCTGGCTACCCTCTCCCACATAACATCCACGTCCCCCTGCACTTACATACCCTCAAACCCCTCACCTTTTCCCCTATCTCCAGTGCACTAACGGGCATCAAGCTACCCTACTTAATTTTAGGATGGCCCTCCCCGGATCTTCTCTTCTTGCACTTCTTGATAGACAAGTCCATCACTAGAAGCATGTGCTGGGTCAAAATATGCTCACTCAGAATGATTTTACAGTCCTTACATAACACACTGTCCCCCTTCCTAAGCAATAGAAAGTCAATTTGAGTCTTAGCTATCGTGCTTCGGAAGGTAATCAGGTGATCCTCTTTCTTCAAAAAACTGGAATTCATTACCACCAGCCCAAAAATCCTCGCAAAATCTAACAGAGTATCTCCTTCACCATTCCTATTATCGAAACCAAAACCTCCATGCATATCGTCGTAGCCTCTCAGTAATACCCCAATGTGGCCATTGAAGTCCCCTGCTATGACAATCTTCTCCAAGCTAGACACGCTTCTCACCACCTCGTCCAAATCCTCCCAAAATCTCGGTTTCACCTCCTCTTCCAAGCCTACCTGCGACGCATACACACTAGCACATGCAACATAAAACCCCCTATGACCAACTTAATCTTCATCAGCCTATCGATGACCCTATTAACCTCCACCACCTGACCTCTCAGCTCCTCATCTACTAAGATGCCCACTCCATTCCGATGCCCCTCACTTCCTGAGTACCACAGCTTGTACCTATCCACATCCCTAGCCTTAAATTCTACCTATCTAGTCTCCTGAACACACATAATATTAATCCTCCTCTTCTTAAGAATCCTCACCAACTCTACAGACTTACCTGAAGGGTCCCAATGTTCTAAGACCCTGCCTTCAACTTATCTACTCTTGCCTCTCGCCTACCTTTAAAACCTCTCACCAAACCTACCCTAACACCCGACCTATACCCCACACCCACCCCTGCTCTCCCCTCCTCACCCCCACCTAAAATAAGCCTCACCCCAACCCCCTTGGACATGACCCTAATCCACCATCAACCCCTCCAGCCACTACTCAAAAACCAAAACTAAGCCCCTCACTAACAAACAAATGGACAAAGCCACAGTACAAAAATAGTAGGTGAAGGCACTCACAAAGTACACTAATCGTCCTAGCAGCCAGAACAACACAACAATAATACAACAAAAAACCACCAATAGGCTAAGTATCCAATCACCACTTTAATCACATGAACAGGAAAAAAGAAACAGAAAAGGAAACCAGTGCGTATCGATTTAATAAAAGTTTGGTATTTAATGTTGAAAGAGTGGAGAGACGAATTCATTATTCACTGAATTTTGATCTTACACCATTTGCCCTCGAAATTTTTTGACTAAATAAAAAGATAAGACACATAAAAACATGTTTTTTCATTTATAGATCAATTAAACATGACGAAAATAACTAATGCAGGAAATCTGAAATTGCAATTAAACAATGAAATCTTATATTTTCACTATCATGTATGTTTAATATCTGTATGTTAATTAAGGAGGATATTAGTTGTACCTGAAGACATGGACCTTTAACTGGCATTACACACCCTTTTATATTCCCCGAGCATCATGAGTTTTGGAGCTTGGATAATACATTACAAGTTGTGGTGAAACTATTACTAACGATAAGTGCATAGTTGTTCATGATCAACAATCTAAGTTGAGAGGGAATTTTCTGTGCTGAAGTATTTCAGCTGAGTTACAATACCAAAATAGCCTTCTTGAACAAAGCTTGCGAGCTCTTTCTCTCTCTCTTTCCTTTTACACCTGTTGCATGATTGCGATACTTTGCATGCCTATCACTCATGGAGCTTGATTCAATGCAAGTTGACATGGAGTAATTTTTCTTGCAGGTTGCAGCAGTTGGGCATGTTGCTATGTTGGTTGCAATTCATATATGCCATCTCTGGTGTGTATTTGGATCTTGAATTTCCAGTCAATTTGAATGAGCCTATTTGTTATGTTAACTGGTTGATTCTCTCTTTGGAAGATACCTTCTACGTATGAACCAGAAAGATTAGACCTCCTAAGGTAGCTTAAGAAAGTCAAGAAAATGAAAACTGAGGTAAATCCTACTGAAAAGGCTGATGAAGAGACCAATTCAAAGCATATCAAATAATTAATCATATAGTGCTGCAAACAAATTCATTTCAAAGAGCCCAATTCAAAGCATATCAAACAACTAATCATATAGTTCTGCCAACAAATTCATTTCAACTTGGTTCTATAGCCATTCAACAATAGATAGGCGCAACGAAGTTCATTCCAAATATCTGACACTCCCGGAAGGCACCAATGGTTGCAGTCCTGTGGTGCATCAGCTAAGGTGCCAGGTTTACAATATTCATTAGAGACATGAAAAAAAAGAGGTAAATTATATACTTAGGAAATATTAGAAGTGGAGGAAAAGATAAATATACTGAGTAGTATTAACAACTAAGAGAGAAAATTATATATTTGCTCACTTATCTACATCACTTCAACCAAAGATGAAAGATTTAGGACATGGAAACTTGGGGTATTACAATATCCCATTACGATAGTTTTCCCTCAGAATGATACTGACTTGGCTAAAATACTAAGGAAAGACTGGGAATGGGACACTTACGAACTGGATCATGACTAAATATCTGGAATCTGAAACTAAGGCATGATACTTGAACTGAGTTGAACTCACAAACTACCAAGATGCAAATATTTTACTCTTGGAATAGTCAAATTCATGAGACATCGGATAGTATGGCAAGATGGAAAGATGGGAAACTATAGGAACTTGTTTGTCTGACTGCTAAACTGAATTGTTGGCTTTACGAACTAACTCATATTAAAAAACTTAGACTTAACTCTTTCTAAGAAGTTCTAATAATATAGAGAGCAGAGAACCTTGGGCAAGATATGAATAATACATTTGTATAAGGAAACCCATCATGGCTATAATTTTGTAACATGGAACATAGGTTTACGAAACCTAAGCTAGGATAGAATTGTTATGCCTTAGACAATGTAACTGCTACTTTCAAGCTTAGACATACTCCTCGAATACTCCCTCAACTATACCTTCCACCTTAATACTGCACTTCACCTAAGACTACATAAAATATTCACATGAGCACTGATTACTATACCTACTGAAGTCTGAGCAAAACTGAATTCTCTCATTATTTTCAAGCCTACTCGAATCTACAAAATGCACACATAACAATGTAATACTAACCTGATTTATGAATTCAATACACACTGCATTTTCATAATTCCTATCTTCTAAAGAATTTTGATTACCCCTTGAACAACTAAATACAACCTCTTACAAGCCATTCACTAACGCTTAATGCATTTATCCACTTACACACCAACATGACATTCAATCCTATCTTCAAACTATAGCCTCGTGTAAAAGCAACAATCCTTATTTAACATAAAATATTTACTCTCTCCTATCTAAGCAATTGCTCATCACTACATCATTTCATAAGGAGAAGTCACTGAAAGGTTAAAACACGAGGACCTGAAGCATGAAAAAGATATTATACATAACTTGACATGTTATTAAGGCCTAAGGAATAGAATATCAACATCATGGATTCATTAAGAGATCTAAACTGAGGATATACATAACATAATATGAATTTTGCTGATCATTAGGAGTGTAGCATGATTTATGGGAACTGAGCATACTGTAAAACATGAATACACGAGTCATGAGTTGTATGACCTGAGTTTGGAGTGCATAAATTCATGGAATATGATTCGGACTACTGGGTGAACTAGAATTCCTCATACTAGAAACTGGAAACATACATAATTTTCTATAAAGCGCCTGAATATGATTTGTGATAATGAAGCTGACATGTAAGGCATGAGTAGATGTCGTGATGACTGAAAAACCTTACACTAAGATAAAAATGGTTGGGCATCAGCCTTCTCCTACTGCTTTTCTACATATATTGGCATCATTACTAGGTTCTTAGGGCCTAACTTGGTTACTTGTTCTACCATCTCCCCCTTAGCTTAAAGCCATCATTCTAAGTTTGTGAACCACGTAATTAACACTCTGAACTACACTATCACCACTTTACTCTAGTGTCTTGGGTAGAATAATGCACATAAACACTATACTTACCCTGAAAAATTACACCTGATAGTGTAAGACCCGCTGCTAGTACTTTCTTCTGAGATAGAACTCCTAACTTTCTATAGCCCCAATATTAATCATACAATAACTTAAACACTGACTAACTTAGAATTTTTAGCTTTTCTTTTTATCAGCTCAACCTTTAAAGATTCAAACTTAGATTCTAACACATAACATGGATATCCCTAAATATTTAATAACCATACTACTTTTATCATAGCCTACAAATATTACATCCACAATATTATTTTAGATCAACAAACTTAAGTTCTTGCATACACTGCTTCAAGCCTACTGATTCACCTTTCATACAACTAGCCCCATGAAATATAACCTGCTCAAATTCAGATAACACTATTCTAACTCCACTACTATTGCTAAACTCCTGGTTTCATGTTTCTAACTCTAGGTCTTATGTTATCCTAGAATACTGAGAAGGCATTTGAGGGCATATCTTTCTTTGGGTTTAGTGACGATCTTCATGAATATGAATGAAATATTTCAAACTTTGGAACTAAAGAGCGCTTGATGGACATTCTTGAGCCTGCGTGCAATCCCACAACTATCTGCAGAGACTGCCTGAGAAAGCTTTATCTGTAGGAATTTGAGCTTCACTATTTTGATTACCTTGAAAGTAAGGTATAGTTGAAACGAATGGAGCATGATAAGAATCTACATAAGTTTCTTAGAGAACCTTTCTATAGCACGATCTGAGACATGAAAGAAAGAAAACTTTTCCTAAAATATCTTGTAGCCTCTTGTCCATAAGTGTGGCGTGCTTCACACTCATGCACAAAACTCTACTCAATGCGGCTTTCAAACTCCCTAGGACACCTTAAAACCTTAGGATCTGATACCAAGTCCGTAACACCCCAGGAGTACACCCTGATGCCATACGGTGCTTATGGTCACAAGTGACCACAAGCTAACCCATGAACTAGTACCTGTTGTGAGCACTGAATAATAATAGCAGAATAACATGTGTAGAATATCTAAAATTTCCCTAAGGTTTTAAATACTAAAACATTTCTAAGTCATAAATCTAAAATCAACTGCCGAAAAATAACTGTCTGAAAACTAATAAAAATAATGGCAAACTAACTGACTATCTGAAGTGTCCGAAAGCCTCTAAAATTGTCTGACTGTGGAGTTGATGGGACAAACCCCCAACTAACTCCAACTGACTAAATAATTGAATTTTTGATATAAATGAATATAAGATAAACTCGTCCTCAAAGTATGACGACTCACCACGACTGCTGTTGCTGTTGTGCTGGAATGTCTAAGTGTAGTTCAGAACCTAAGCATCTGAACCTATGATATAAGACATCATAGCTCAAAAAACGAGTATGCTATCAGTACTTTAAATGTACTGGTATAGTACATGAGGTTAGGTTGTTATGCATGGGTTATGTGCATGAGTAATAACTGACTGAATGAGTAGCATGAGGTAACTCAATAACTAATATAAATGTGTGTATGCAGTAAAATCTGAGAATGCATGAACAAACATATAACATGATTCTAAAATAGTCTATAAACTGAAATACTAAAATCTGGTAACTGAATTCTGATAAAATCTATGCTATGGTCAAGAAAAATTGAACTGAATTCTGTATTGAATATAAATCTAAAACTGTGGGAGGTATCATCTAATCGACATATCCTAAAGATGAGTTGATCGAGGTCCAACCTGTGACCCTAGTTGGAAGGGGGCTAGTACTGTGCCACAGGTACAAAACAATGGTTGTGTCAACCCTAAACTAGCAGGAAGACATGTTATCAACCCTAAACTAACAAGCAGACTCATGAGATATGTGTCAACCCTAAACTAGCAGGAAGACATATCAAACCTACGCTAGCTATGTAGTTCTATAACTAGGGATTGCTACTAAGGTTCAAACCCTATACTAACATGAATGCCCCCATCCCTGGGTTCGCTCAGTGCTAAATCCTACTCCCAACTGAACTAACTCGGATTACTGAACTGATCTAAGTTTGACTAATTATGATAGCTGACTGAACTGATAATGTTCATACATATCTGAACCCATTCCAAAAATACTGAGACTAAGTAAACAACTAAGTTTTGGGTATTCATAACCCCCGAGACTCGATAGCAATAACAATAGGAACACATGAAAGTATCTGAAACCATAATAAGGAATTATTACTCAAAATCCATCACTTTGGCATTTCATCAAACTCATGGGGATCAAGACTTTAACATAGGGATACTTTTAAATATGATAAGATAGGAAGATCACACGACAAAATCATAAACTGGGGATTTATTATGAATTCTCATGAACGATATGGAAACCATAGTATTTAAAACATACTATAATGCATTCCACTTGAAACCAATTATAATCTTAACCTGAAGTTTCAGTGGAAAGAAATTCATGGACTTAAGCATAGGACTGAGTGAAACATATGGGAATAGCATAATTGCAATACTAAAATCATACTTAGGGATTTAACAATGAAATTTCCATCATTCAAATGTGTAAGGGAAACTTCCATCAAAAAACACTTGAAAACACCATTGATAATCAAATTAATTTAAAACATGGAAAAACTCATCATTTAACATTAAAAGGGATTCTTGGACTCCATGGGTGAAAAGGGCCCATAGATGAACATCACACATACCTTAAAGTTTTAATCTTGAAAGAGAATCAACTTTTCTTGAACGTTCTTGGATTGGGAAACACAATTTCTTTATTATCTTTAAGAGAATGTAATGGAGTCTTGATGTTCTTGGGAAATGACCTTAAGAAGAAACCCTAGTATTGTTCTTGGGAATAAAGAGAGTTAATGGCTTTTAAAACTGATTGATAATGGCTAAGTACATTTATTTGATGATTTATGTCGTGAGAGGTAGGGTTTAAGGTGAGGAAAGGACCAAAATACCCCTTTAAAGCTAAATTAGAGTTGTTGAAATTTTTAGTTAATGATTTGAGTTAATAACTTATCAACTAGTTGATGGCTTATCAACTGAAGTCGTCACTTCTGTAGCTGAGATGGTTATAGGTGACAACTTGGTTGATAAGTCGTCACTTAGTTGATGACTTATCACCCCATGTCGTCACTTTGAAGATAAAGTTGATGACTTTGTGGTTTGGGCTGATGACTTGGCTGATAAGTCACCACTTAGTTGATGACTTATCACGTCAAGTTGTCACTTTGTTACCAGCTAGACATACTGAAGTAAAATGGGTATAACTTTCCACTCAGATATCGATTTAAGGTGGAACTAAATGCACTGGAAAGAAGACTCAAAAACCTTTCATTTAATATAAAGTAGGACACCTGCATTGATAGGAGATACACTCGTTTAAAGTTGACCCTTGCTAGAGCATTTTTTTCAAAACTCTATCAATAGAAAAGTCCTCAACTCGTCTTTAAGTTAGGAGGGTATTATGACCTCAATCAATATAAAAAGATATTCCACATCATATATTTGATAATAACACATGTATATACATGGAATAATCGAATTCAAGTCTGTATGCATAGGAACAATAATTTAACTACTAGCCCAAAATATAGGGTGTTACATTAACTCCCCCTTGAGAACATTCATCCTCGAATAAGACTGGTTAGACTGAGAGTACTGCACTAAGGTAACTGAGAGCATATACTAAATATGCATGAATTTGAACATGATTTCATAAATGAGTTTGGGCATGATACCAGAACTGAACTGACCTTGTGAATACATGCACTGACACAAGAATGGTTATAAGGATGAGATAGAAATGAGAGAGTCAACTTATGAGTAACCACTACCTCTAGCTGGATCTGATTTCATGAAGAAAAGATGAGAGATTTAGGACATAAAACTTAGGGTATTACAACATCCCCTCTTGGGATAGTTTTCCCTCAGAATGATACTGACTTGGCTGAAATACTAAGGAAAAACTGAGAACAGGATACTTACGGACTGGATTATGACTGAATATCTGGAATCTGAAACTGAGGCATGATACTTGAACTAAGATAAACTCTCAAACTAGCAGGATTCAAATATTTTTCCTCTTGGAATAGTCATATTCATGAGACTTCGGATAGTATGACTTGATGGAAAGATGGGAAACTATAGGAACTTGTGTATCTGACTTCTAAACTAAATTGCTAGCTTTACGGACTAACTCATACTGAAAACTTATACTCAACTAGAGCATTTCTTCAACGCTCCTTATAAGAAGTTCTAATAATATTAGAGAACAGAGAACCTTGGGCATGATCTGAATAATACATCTGTATAAGGAATCCCATCATGGCTATAATTTTGTAACATAGAACATAGGCCTATGAAACCCAAGATAGGATAGAATTGTTATTCCTTAGAAAATGCACTGCTACTTTCAAGCTTGGACATACTCCTCGAATACTCCCTCAACTATACCTTCCACCTTAATACTGCACTTAACCTGAGATTGCTAAAAATATTCACATGAGCACTGATAAATGTACCTACTGAAGTCTAATCAGAATTGATTCTCTCACTATGTTCAAGCCTACTTGAATCTACAAAATGCACACATAACACTATAATACTGCCTGATTCATAAATTCAATACACTCTATATTTTCATAACTTCCCATCTCCTAAATAATTTTGATTACCCCTTCAACAACTAAATATAACCTCTTACTATCCATTCACTAATGCATAATGCATTTATCCAATTACACCAACATGACATTCAATCCTATCTTCAAAACTATAGCCTCGTGAAACAAGCATGCAACAATCTTTCTTTAACATGAAACATTTACTCTCTCTTATCTAAGCAATTTCTCATCACTACATTATTTTATAAGGAGAGGTCACTGAAAGGTTAAAACATAAGGACCTGAAGTATAAAAAGGATACTATATGTAACTTGACACTTAATTGAGACCTGAGAAATAGAATGTCAACATTATGGATTCATCAAGAGATCTAAACTGAGGATAAACATGACATAATCTGAATGTTGTTGATCATTTAGAGTGTAGCATGAGTCATGGGAATTGAACATACTGTAAAACATGAATACATTAGTCATGAGCTGCATGGCCTGATTTTGGAGTTAATAAATTCATTGAATATGATTCGGACTGCTGGGTGAACTGGAACTCCTCATACTAGGAACTGGAAACGTACATGATTTTCTATAAAGCGCATGAATATGATTAGGAGGGTATTATGACCTCGATCAATATTCAAAGATATTCCCACATCATATATTTTCTAATCACACATGTATATACATAGAATAATTGGGTTGAAGTCTGTATGCATAGGAACAATGATTTAAATTCTAGATGTGGGGTGTTACAGTCCACCAAGCCTATAATTGACATTCTGTAGCTGTTGGAACTATTAGAATTATTATACGAGATTGGTTGGCTGAGGTTTTCACCCATTAGTCAATTTGAACCATCAAAG
>NC_061113.1:103890794-103969929 GCF_002878395.1 Capsicum annuum | reverse complement strand
CTTTATTAGTAAGAATTGGCTATCGGGTGAAACTTTAGTTTAACAATCTTGTAATCTAATTCTGACATTTCCAATAGCTTTTGAACATTGATTTTAGGCTAGGTGAACATTTGGTTTGGGCCCCAATGTACCCAAACTCATTTTGGGCTATTGGCTACAAATTAAGAAAAATTACACTTGGGTGTAGGACACACTTTTTGTGAAAATAAACTCAGATGAAAATTTTGACTACGTCATTGAGTTTAGAGAATCGAATTAATAGTGTAGCATAGTTTGTTTCCGTATACAGTATTTCAAACAAATCTCGAGGGGATCGGTGGAGACTTAGAAAAATTTCAAGTCTTCTGCAGGTGCACTCAACTAGTGCATCTACTAAAGCATCCCTTTGGTCGCTTTAGATGAGGCTTCTTCAGAGTCCTTCTTAGTGCATTAGCGACCTTCCAAGTGCTCTAGCAACCTATCCATCACCATCGAGCTATTTTAGCACTAAGTTGATCGTTAAAGCACAAGCCAATTTTGTGGCATGCAAAGCATAGGCGGTACCACTTTAGCAACACCTGGATGCTTTAGCGCTGATGCTAAAGTGGCCCAATGCCCACTTTAGTGGAACCTGGGAGCCCTTAAATGCCCCATTTTCTCGATTCTTTCATTTTTACACAAGTTCAAGTGTGAAAACCCCTAGAAAGTGTGGAAACTTGGGAGAAATATTAGTAGGTATTTTGGGGTGTTCATGAGCTTGGATTATTTGGTTCTTCTCTGAATTCTTGGTAAAGTTTTTATTAAATTCATGGTTAATTTCTCAATTATTTTCCAAAATCTCTAGATTATTGGTTTGTCGATTTTAGTACCATTCGAGATTGAAATTTATCCATTCTTGAGGGTAAATGTTCCTTGAGCACAAAGGGACGTGTTGACAGTTTTAGAAGTGCAATTTCTCAAGTGGGCCCCACATAAGATTTGTTTACATTATTTTTAACCTAAAGAATAAAAATTCAATATGGCTACCATTGTTCTCAAATTGATAAGAATATTACTATTTTGATAGCGTGACATTGTGCGAAAGCTTACGAGAAGATGAAATCGATGATTTAGCAGATTTCACCAGGCTTTCTTCAACGTTCAGGTAGGCTAGGTTAACCTTTCTCATATATTAGGTAATTTGTAGTATATTTATGATAATGTTCTACATACAGGTTGGGAATTAGGACTTGAACGTATAATTAGTATTATTTAGAATATTTAGCCTATTAAGGAACCATAAATTAGGCGTAAATGACTTACTCATGTTTTAGGTATAATTGCTATCTTAGGTCTGAAAGTGGCTTATTTAATATCTAGTAGTAAAATTAGATCCTTTATCCTAGTCTCGGGTAGAATTTTTCTTAGAATGAATTTCAAAAATTAGAAGTGGGCCCCTCCGAACCACTTTAGGCCAAGACTATCGTTAGCTCCTTGTCGACTTATCAGGCGTGTTATATCTTTTAAACGCATATTTTATAGTTTTAAGAGGTGAGATACATGATACTTCTACTAGATTGGTACTTGTGAGTTAATGCTAGTTTCAGTTCAAGTTTGCAATTTATGACCTATGAATTTAGGTTCAAGTCCAATAATTGATTACATGAGTTCCAGTTCAAGTTGGGCATTGAGAGGTTGTTTATGGTATTTAAGGTATAGAAGGATTTGTGGTTATGTATTTGAGATGTGATTATTTAGTATATTCCTGGTTACTTCTTCTCTTGAGTTGCACGCTCTGGGCTTATTAGGGGCTGCATTAGGTTATTTAGTTTTCTGCACTTACTTCCTTATTGGGTCCTATTTTGTAGTAATGATTATGCCTTCCCTTATGTTATTATCATTTCGAATTATTTATTAAGTTTCTTGTAGTATTCGGAGCATCATTCTAGGTTTGTTCTTTTACTTGACTTTGCTTATTTATCTTGCATCATTATTATTCTTACTGTGATTTAGCTCAAAAAAATGCCTTTTGAGTACCTATCGCTTTGGTGCTCATACTACACTTCTGTATTTTTTTGGTGCAAATTTGAGTACTAGTTTTCCCTGTTGATGTCTCGATCATGTTGGTGAGCTCTTGAAGCCAGAGTTGGCCTTTTGTCCTTCATTTACTTTTGCTTACTCTTTCATTTTTCGAGACTAACGTATATTTGAGTATTACTGTACTCATATTCCTTTTGTTATTGGCTCTTTTACCGACACTACTAGGTCGTGGGATATTATTACTATCTTTTCTATCTTTTGGACTATTATTATTACTTGAATTATTGTTGTAAGTTTTTACTTGCATATTTCTAGCTTTTGTGCTATTTTCCACCAAATTAGCCCATTCCTTACAGCTCCGGCTAAGGTTTGGCTTACCTGCTGGTGGGATAAAGTAGGAGCCATCATGACTCGTAAATCCGGTCGTGACAATGAATGAGAAATCTATTACATAAATTTTGTTTTCAGTAACTCTTCTCCATTATGTAAATATATTAACTCCCATTACTTATGTACATTAAGTTTTTTGCTCACATCTCTCGTTCATGATCTCAAATAGGTTAATGTCATATTGATGAAAACTTTTGCTCCCAATTTCTATCCTATAAATAGTAGCATTTAAAAGAATACTGTAAAAAATTAAAATTATTTAATGAATTGAGAATTTGTAATGACCCTCTAGTACTTTTTCACAGTGGCTACAAGTCATTTATAACTTACAAAGGCCATCGATTTGGTTCCCATATAGTTCATTTGGTTTTAAACTCATTTCCCTATTTTGGAGCTTTTGAAGTTGAGAAATTAGTCTTTGGCCAAAACTTCTGGTAAACACCTCAAAAGAGAATTTCACAGTTTTGATAGCTTCAGAATATGGATTTTAGGCTAGGAGGACTCTTCGTTGTGGTCTTGAGGATTTTGGGCTCATTTTGGGTTATTAGGTGAATTTTGATATGAAATAGTGGGTGCGGGGCCTATATTTTGTCGACACGATATCATATGGAAATCTCAATAGTTCCATTGAGTCTGAAATACAGAATTTGGTGGGGTAGCATAGTTTGTTTGCATTCACAAGGTTCTAAATAAATTTTGAGGGCCCATTCAGAGTCATTTCTGACTTAGCCTTTTGCTGATGCAGCAGTACCTGGTGCAGGCCAAGGTTTCTCTTTACATTTGCGGGGAATTGGCTTCATTAATGAAGGTTCAAGTTTTTTACCATCGTGTTTATGATCCTCTACTCGTATTCGCAAAGGAAGGACGCTCTGACCCAATCCAGCTTGTCCTTTGCATTTGCGAAAGACCCCTCGCATTCGCAAAGGGACAGGCTAGTGGAGTCCAGCATTCGCAATGAAGGACTCATGGCCCAATAGATTATTATTTTCTTCTCCAAATCATTCACTCCATTTTATGTCCTTAAAGCTTGGGAATTATTGGGATTTCATCCCATTGAACTCAGGTACGTTGTTTTATAGTTTCTTTGTCATTTCTTCTTTAACTCCCATGTTTATCCACCCTCAAAATCTGTTAATTCCTGATTATGGAGTTTATTTTTCCTTAATTTTTTGGGCTATTTTGATCCTCGATGTGAGCTCTTTTCTGTGCTCAAATTTTTTCGCCCATTTCTTATTCTTTGAGGAACCTAATAATGAGTTCAATTTCTAAATTCCAACAACGTGTCCCATTGGCCTATTTTTGACCCAATTCTTGGCCTATAAATTATTATTGCAATATGGATCTTGTTTTACTGATACTAACATATTGATCATAAAATTTATAGCACGACAACATTTAAAAAGATTGAGGAGATAAGATGAGCAGTTTATAGATGATTCTATACTATTGTTTAGCTACGAGGTAGGCTTCGATCTTCTCTTCTTTATGAGATTATGTATTGTGTAGATTGAATGCGAGGTAGGATTTATAGGATATGGTTAAGGGTATTGTATCTTGATATTGATAATTGACTTGTTTAGAGAATTTTACAATAGAACTAAAATTCTGTCACGACCCAATTTGTCAGGTCATGATGGAACCTACTATATTCCACCAGTAGGTAAGCTAACCTATAGTCTACAACTGCTAATAATGGACTACCAAGAAAAATGAAAGAAAAATACGGAATAAATATAATATATGACTAATATATATAAGACAGTCCAAAACCTAGTGGAATCAGTATAAGAGCTTCTAATATATCAAGAGCACAAAATGATATACTAAATGAATATACTGGTACAACCCATCTTTGAATACAACATATAGATCAGTCAAATCTATATAGGGGGAATAGTATTACTCCGAATGCCAGGAAATCACCCTAAATCTTCGATCCATAGCTGCTCCGCACGACGCTTACAACAATGATAATAACCCATACTTGGATCTGTAGGCTGCAGAAGTGTAGTATGAGTATCAAACACGTGGTACTTAGTGGGAAACCGTTGACTGAGCTCCAAAGATAATGCAAATATAGATAACATGCAAGCAGGAATGTAAACTACAATTAAATATTCAAGAGACTAACATAATAAAACTAAGGAGGCAATAATGATGAACTATCCTATTGTATCCATACTCAGGAACTAAAGCACTATACTGTATATAACTGGGCATTATACAAATAAAGAGTACGAGAAGAATATATAGTAGTATACAAGGCCAAGGAATGGATATACAACATGAATAAATGAAGGAAGAGAGGGATATACGGTAATACTATAGCCAAATACATACATATATATATATATATATATATATATATATATATATATATATATATATATATATATATAAAAGGCTAACTCAAAGGTACAACCTAAGGTAATCATACTAATATTTTAAGGCCTCCTAATCATAACAGGAACTAGTACCGGCATAATCGTGGTCCCTAATCTAAATCTAAACACGAGATAATTATCCATAAGAGAAAAAAATCAGAATCATACCTCGAATCTCAGTACTAGTCCATAATCAACCCTCCATGAACTAACAATAATATGATAACCGGTTAACATGGACAAACAATACCAAAACCAAGCCTAATAACCCAAAGTGCTCTATCAACATATAACACACAGCTAGCAACACTCATAACTTAGCCCGATGCAACTCCCCATAATTCTAATAGTTATAGAAAGCAAACAACATATTAGTTATAGGCAATGCACATGCAAGAATGGATGTAAAGTAAATCCATAATACCATAAATGATCCAATTGCGATAAAGTAACCCAGATTATACATCTTCTCTAGATTAATAACTCAAAAATGCAGGACCTATAGCGACATGTCTTCTTCAGCACGACGACTCAGGACGAAAGGTCCTTTAGGGGATTCGAGAGTACCCGTATGCACCAACCTAGTCTTGATCCAGGATTTCCAATAGTCATCATCATCAATCTAGTATGTCCATTACAAAAGAGATGTATATATAATAAATACATGAACTTGAACCATGAATAAAATAGTGTAGGTCACTAAATCTATTGCCCAGGGTCAACTCTGGGATTGAATCATCCTAAAAGTGCAGAAAGGGTCAGAATCTCTCTCTACGGAGGTAAAAGTTATGGTAAAACCATAGACTGGAATCTCTCTCGATCAAATCTCTAAAACATTAGTTTTAGTGTCAAGATCTCATTAATAGATTATTAAGGTGTTACGATTCCCATTTGGAAAGATTCTATTTAAAAAGTGAAAAGTGGGAATTAATCCTTTTTAGGAAAACAGTAGTAAAGCCATGTTCTTAGATGGAATCGTATCATTAAGTGAGCATGACTGTATAGAATCTATGCATATCATCACCAGTATCCTATCAATACAATTATAAGAATCTAAACATCCATAGATTACAATTATGTCCTTTACAAGGATAAAACACTCTCCCGAAGTCCAACTAATATCATAATTACGGCGGTGGTCCCAATAGTGTGTGTGTGTATATATATATTTATATATATCCAGCATAACCATAATATTGTAATTCAAGAAACCATGATAATCCACCTTGCCAAGTAGTAAACTTTATACTAAAGGGTTATTAGCCTCAACTATGTCTAAAATGCTAGTAACCCAAGGTAATAGAATTCTAGAAGCATAATAAGTATTTCATCTTAATGGTCGATCCACCCATAATCATATCCAATCATCCCTATCTAACATGTAATATATATATATATATAATACACTATTTAATGAAGAAGAGTAGACAAAATCCTACCTCGATGTCGAACCATTAGTCCTCGAATCACCAATAAATCATCTGCCTTCGCTCTATGATCTTAAAATGCCTCCATGCTATCAAAATAGTAATCTACTCATCATAAGGAGTAAAACAAGCTCCATATTTCTATATAAAGGGTCGGGTCAAAATTTGGGTTAAGAACGAGCTTGTGGAGCTTGCAAATGAAAGCTAAAATTGAAATCGACACGAGGTCCCTCGAAGGACAAGGAATGTCTGCTCAAAAGTTGAGTACAAATGGTGCAAGAATTGGGGCCCAAATCGGCCCCTAAATTTTAGGTATTCTAAGACCTAATTTCTAAGAATTTCCATAAAATATGATAAAAAGTTTCAGAAAAATTAATGGGAAATGAACAAGGAGTGTTAGGCTAGCTTTTCTTAGCTTCAATGGATCATTCCCTATTTTTTCCTCTCTTTAAGCTCTCGAAGTGGTGGGAAAATAGTGCAAGAAATGGTGGAGAATCGGGTGAAGAAAAAAAGATGTATCCACCCAGGTGCCGCTAAAGCGGTCACCCAACCGCTAAAGTTGAACCTCGACTACTAAAGTGGTTTGGTGTGATGGACAACCCTATTGGCGCTAAAGCTGGGTCAACTTAAGTAGCCCTATTGCCGATAAAGTGGGCCTTAGCCAAATGGCCAAGGCTGCTTAAGTAGCTCATAGGCACAAAAGCATTTGTTGCTAAAGTGGATCCATGAGTGCTAAAGAGGTCATATTAGGTACTAGAAACCAGATTTTTCTAAGTCCAAAATAGACTTTGATTAGGTGCTCGGTATTCGTTTAGAACCCTGTGCACACAAATGAACTATGCTACCATACAAAATTTGACATTCTGGTGGAACCAAACTTCCATCTGAGATTGTTTTGACTAAATATGGGGCCTATACCTATAGTTCCATTTTTCATATAATCCGCCCACTAGCCCCAAATGAGTCCAGAAGCCTCAGGACTTGAACCAAGGGTCCCCCTAGCCTAAAATCAACGTTCCAGAGCTGTTGGTGGCATCAAAATTTTCATCCAAGGTCATATACTAGGAGTTTTGGTTCGAGACCAAATTCTAAACAACGAAAGATCCAAAATAGGGAAATGAGCCTAAAACCCTTAAGAACTATTCGACAATCGAACTGACAGTTCCAGCAAGTCATAAATGACTTGTATCTGCTATAAGGAGGCTCAAAATGCGCACGTATATAGAGGAATGACCTATGGGTCAATATCCACTACTAAAAGGACTTTTATCCGCAAAAGTCAATGGATAGAAAAATTATGAAAGCTCGAAGGGATAAGGTATTAGGCCCCCATGCTTCGAGCAAGATCCCCAGATAACCTCTAAGAATAAACAATGCTTCTAAAGGATTTAGCTATGGTATCCCTTATCAACCAACTTCTTTGCTTCACTTCTCAAACAACTAAAACTCAACTTCAACCACCAACTGGCCTCCAACTGAATTGAGGAAGGTTGATGCATGTAAATCTAAACCACAACACACTGATACCACTCTGATAGTTGTACAACCAAGCGAAAACACATCTAATCCAAAGACAAACCAAGTCACGGATCATGCGACCAACTCCGATATTCAAATATAACCTTCTATTGCCCTTACCACCTACTATCTACTCCTAACCAAGTAGAAAGCCACCCGAGTCTTGTCCATGCAACTCCATTACACTAACCTCAAAGAACTAAAGCTAATCCATAAAAAATCCATGATGGCAAACATGAGAATAAGCCCATAAGGCGCTACGTAGGCACACAATTAGAGATGACCAATGTTTGCAACTGACGACCAATGCTACAACTGGTTTAGATGACCCTCAAAACTAACAATTAGGAGTCCAAAGTACAAACGCTCCCCATTAAATGATCCTTTCCAGGATTTCTCATCAACCAAGGACATACTGAATCCAATTGGGGCATACTACTCTTGCTAAGTAGGTCATCTAAAATTATGATAAAAACTAAAAAATTGAGGTCAAGAGCTGATGAAACCGTCCTCAAGTGCCTAAAGACTATAATCTAAACCCCTATCATCCACAAACCAACTAAACTAAAGAAGACTGAATAGGTAGACAAGGGGCAGGCTTAGCCAACCTACAGATAAAAACCCAACTAAGAAAAATTTGAAAATGAAGGTTGCACCCAAACTCTGCAACTCCCATCTGAAATTTCAACCCCAATACTAAACTGTTCGATCTCAATTGTCCATACCAATGTTGTGGATGGGTAAGCATCCGCACTTCAAAACTATCATAACTCTCGGGCCGCTATTCTAAGGTGTCAAATCCAAATGGAAGCCAACATTTCCAAATCAAAGGAAAACACCCAACTCACCGTCACTATCCGAGATCAGGATATCCCCACTGGATTATGCCAAAGCTAAAGTTGAAATATAACTGCAGAATAAAATCACAATGGAGGATAAACCACAGTCTAAAAGCACAGACAACCAAATTCATATCTGTTGGAGGGAATGAACCACCCAGGCACACCTAAGAATCCACAAGGCTACCAACTGCACCATAGATAACCAAAACTCTAAAAACTTGGAGAACTACAACCTTACCTGGGAATTGGTTAATCCAATACTTTAAACCTCATATGAATACCTATAATCCCAACTTAAGTAGCTGTCACAAGAAAGACCAACTATCGCCATCCCCTTTAAATCCACTAGAATAAGAACCACACCATAAGAATAAAGTATCAAACTCCATACCTATACCAAGATCAAACTATCACCAAGAGATGAACCCAACAAACCTAAAAGGCAAATCTAATATCTCTCGACATCAACACTAAGACCACTATTGCATAATGAACCAGCCAAATAGAAGGGTTACATAGATAAGAATAGCCAATGCAGAAATCTTAGTAAACCAGAAGGCAAGTCTTAAAATCTCAACTAAGAAACAACCAATAAAATAAAAATTGCCAACTCTAGAACTGCAACAAAACTATAGAAGTACAACTTACCTTCACTGCCATTTCCCACTCAACAATCGATCTAGCCTTGCCAACAAAAGAGGAAGGCGACCAACCTTACCTTGCTATAAGAGATAAATAACCCAAATGAGCTAGCCACATATGTTAATGAATAAGAATTATGAGGATGGAAATTCTAACTAGATAATGCTAGTCTACCCATCTATCAAGTGAGGATTAATAAATGCCAAACAATGACAATAATAACAATAATACTATATCTATAAATATTAGTATTAGAAGCAGGTGGTACCAAAAATGAAAATCAATAACAAGTAACACTCAAGGGCCCTGAGAAGTCTAATATGTCAAGGTAAATGGGGCATGAACCCAAATGTTATACCTATAAGGAAATATCAACACTGATCTACTACTGAAAGAAATCATCTAAGGGGTAATCATATAATCATGAACTCTACACCAAAGCACAAAATCACGATAGGTACGAAATCCTATTACACTCAAATGAAATGGTAAAGAAAGAAAATAAAAAGGTGCATCTATCATGATGAAACCTGAATTCATATGCCTGACGTGATGGAGGGAGTATGAATTTGAGCAGGTCCAAACTCAGATCGAGCATCTGAATCACCAACTGAGGCACTAATGCACTACCTCTAATTAAGGAATCATATATCTATGAGATTGATCTGAGTGAGCTGAATAAATAATAATCCCATGTCGGGGACACTCTCTGGACCATTGATTGATGCCTCTATAGTTGTAACAAACCCCTAAATTCTAACCTAGCGAGGAACACAAGATGACCCTAACAGGCTAACTAACCAATGTCGAGGACACTCTCTACTGAGATGGCTTTTTTTCCTATAACTATAGCACACCTCAAGAACTCTAGAATGACAAAAAACATATGCTAACTCCAGATAAAAAACTAACTCATATCTTGGGCACTCTCTAGACCAATAACCAATCTCACTACAACCAAAGAAAGCTCCTGGTATACTCTAAGATATTGCCCCTACTTATCTTTAATAGCCGTCATAACGTAAATACCCACACCAAATACTTTGCAAGGTCCTTGAGAATTTTGCCCATTGTGACCATCATAAATACTTTAAGAACCACCCATAGCTTGAGATGCTACCTTCATGAAATTGGTAGGCTACAAGCAAAGTTGATCTCTGCCAGGAGGATCCTCACCCACTATTAGAATACCAATAGCATTATACTGATGACATGGCCTATTATTGCCAACTCTATAAGTCTGAATACACGCTCTTTCTGGGGCCCTCGTATGATGAATAAATTGAGAGAAAGAAGACCCAGCTACTAGTAAATGCTCTAATGCCAAATGGAGTGGCAAGGCTAATCCTCTAATAAATCTACACACTATCTCATGCTCGAAAGGATATAATATAGAAGTATGTCTGGATCACTCACGAAACCCAATCTCATACTCTAAAATTGACAAGGAACCCGGTTAAACACAAACAAACCCAACTCTAACCTGAGAGCTACTCGATAAACTGGATGTTATCCCTAGCTGTTAAGTATACATAATAAGGCTCAAAAGTCCTAATATTGAATCCTTAAAGTTTGAAGTTGTCACAAACTCTACCGAATCCAGGGAAAGCCCCAAATTCTCTAACTAATATTATAGATCTTTGATGTTAACCTTTGACTCACTAGTTCAACGTTGCATTGAAGCTTTAGAAAAGTGTTCTAAAGTCCTATCTGCATCTATCGATAACCTCATATTATCTATCTGGGATAGAATAGAGTCAAAGAATTTACTTAAGCTTATAGAAATACAGATATGCATCAAGGAGTCAAAAAATAAATTTTCTACAAATACCTTATAGCCTCTCAAAGATAGGTTATAGATGTTGTTGCACCGATCCACTACTAGATACTAAGCTCTTATACCAATAACTAATAAACCTAGGATCATATATCAATTTATCATGGCCCAATTTCTAAGGTCATTATTGCACCTACTATATCCCATCGGTAGGTACGCTAAGTCATAGTCCTAAACTGTTAGTAACGAAGTACCAAGACAAATGATAGAAAACTATGGAACAAATATAATAAATAACTAGTATAGATAAGACAAACCCAAAACCTGGTAGAATTAGCACAAAAGCTTCTAATATATCAAAGCCACCTGACAGAATTCTTAATGGTAACCTCCAATTACATTTTGGAGATACCTCCCTCCATAATTTAGCTCTATTCAAAAGAAGGAAAATAAAGCCTCAACTGAAGCATTATCATCAATTTAGCTAGGAAACTTTAGGTCTATGGGTATAATATTAGTGGTCGGTGACTAAAATTCTCTACTTTGACAAAATCACAATCTCTAGAGAAGAAACCAGAGAAGAAACCAAAGGTAAAAGACAATAGACAACCACAAAAGTGGAATTCTGCGGAATATATTGCTCTAAGATCGAGTCAAGGAAAGAGGGTTGTTACTTTAAGTGAAAAAGATCTGAAACCTCAAGAGGAGTACTAGGAATTTGTAATTATTGGATTTGTTATAAGAGATACGCCATACCAAAGGAGCATGGAGCTCTACATCTCAAATATGTGGCTGTTTTCCCAAAACCATAAATCCTAGCTCATGATGATGATACTTTATCTTTCAATTTTAATCAAAGGAGAACTATGAGTAGGTACTACTGGGGGGAACTTACACATGCCATAACAAACCTTTCATAGTTCATACATGGTAGCGTGACTTTAAATTTAATCCCGAATGTATCATAACTATTTTATTTTGGGTCAATCTCCCAAGTTTATCGGTGGGGTACCGGTCTAATGGTGCCTTAAGCAAAATTACGAATGCAATAGGGAAACTGCTATACTCTGATACAGTAACTACGACAATGAAACAAATATCATATGCAGAAGTATTGGTGGAAGTGGATGTTGCTTAGCCTTTGCTGAAATTAGTGGAAATTACATGCTCGAATAGCAATTACATGCAACGAATTGATTATGAATGGAACCCTAAATACTGTATCACTATATGAGATTTGGGCATTTAGAAAAAGTATGTCGCCTGAAACTTAAGCATAGGAAAACTGAATAGGGATTCTATGAAGCACCTCATAGGATAAGGCATATAGGGATGAAAGGGGTGAGGTAAGGAATGTATAATAAATCTAGGTGGTTAGGCCATAGAAAGATCAAACTCACCTAGAAGAACATCAACTGAACCAACAAAAATGGGAATAAAGACTATACCTGATCCTAACTTGCCAAAGCAATGTACCAAATAAGGGGAGTAGCCTAATAGTAATACTAGAGTGAACCATACAAATGTGCCAAGAACTAACAGGAATGAATGCTTAATGTGTATGAATGTGGGGAGAACTCAAGGTCAGCTACTGATCCAGGAGGAATATTCAACCCTCCATGATTACTGCCTCATGGAATGTTAGGGGCTTAAATCAACACCAAAAGCAAAAAGAGGTGAGACTCTTTAAGAAAAGAATAAGGTGGAGGTTTTTGGTCGTCCTGAGACCAGAGTAAAGGAGAATAAGGCTACTGCAATATTCAATATAGTGGTACAATGATGGAACTATGTATGTAATTACCCAATAGCCCTAAATTGTAGAATTTGGGTAGTATGGAAGGACCTGATACAACTAAAAAGTAACATCCATAAGCCGCTTGCCCCTTTCCACTCCTTCACCTCTGGGACAGGCTCCGATTCAATCAGGGGGCTAATCTGTTCGGCCAAGCGATCCATGGCTTTTATATGGGGATTTTAATATTGTACTCAGTGCTAAAGATAGGATTGGCTCATGTGTGACATAGGTGGAGACACAGGAATTCCAGGACTATGTGGATACTCTAAAAATTATAGAACTTAAATCTAAGGGATGGCATTACACCTTTTGTAACAGAAGGACTTGACTTCAAGAGTTTATTCTAAGATTGATTGGGCCTTTTGTATTATCCAGTGCCTGTAAAATATGGACACACTGAGCCTGAATTTCTGAACCCTAGAGTATCTAATCAATCTCCAATATGCTATAGAGATATAGCACTTTCCATGCTTAAAACATGGAAAATATGTAAGTTTTTGAGTTTGTTTTGTTAGATATGATGCGTTTTAGATATATTTTGTAGGAATTCATGTTTTGGATGCTAAGTTCATAAAAAAGAGGAAAAAAGTATTTTTGACTACTTTTGAGAGTAATTATAGAGGTTCGAGACACTTTTTGAATTATTTGTGGCCAAATCATGTTCAAGAATTAAGAAGAGCTAAAACGAAGACTCCCTGTACTTCCTAAGTCAACATGCGAATAACATGTAGTACTTGTGGACCGCATGTAGGCAAAGAAAGTGTTAGAAGTCCAAAATCCCAAGACTGACTTGTAGCAATTTTGGTCTGGCACTTGTAGTCGCCACTTGCGCCCTCTCTGTAGGACAGGGTGCAAGTAGGGACCATAAGTGGCCACCAACCCATTTTTATCTTATTTCGTTTAGACTTTGGTTTTAGGGTTTCCTCATGTACTATAAATACCCATAATGTGTTTTTTAGGAGAAAAATACACTCTTGATACTTACAAATATATTTTGATTTCGAGATTCAATTTTGGTCTTGGAATTCTCTTGTTTTGACTTTAGTTGATTAATACATTTATGGTTTTGGGTTTTTTACTTCTTATTATTGTGATCTAATCTTATGATTTCTATCATGAATGTTGTGGACTACTTCACAAGCATGAGAGGCTAAAAACCCTTAGCTAGGGTTGTGGAAACCCTACGGATTAACAAAGTAGGGGAAGTGCCATTATTATTTTGAGCCAATACCCATACATGCATTGTATTCTTCACTTTAACAGTTATCTTAGCAGCTGCAAATGTTAGGATCCTTCCTAGATTATTTCAACTTACTAAAAAAGAGTAGTTACTAGGAAAAGATAATGACAACAATAATTTGGATTTTAATTGTCGATCCATGCTACTAGGTTTTATCTAAGTAAGATGGTTAGATTTTATCTAATAACTAGAGACTCAAAAGGTGATAGTTAACTGGGATCAAGATAAGGGTTAGTAAGGCGACATCTTGAGACTCAAAAGGTAAAGGGTGAAATTTGTCTGCTCGTCCAAAAGACTGTAGATGGTACATAACGTATCAATTATGCATGCAAAGTATTGGGTTGGTTCAACAAAGTAAGATAAGCCTACAGAGTTGAGAAGCTAGGGGGGACACAATCCTAGTGTTCACCTATAACTGATTACAACCGAAGTTGATATTCGCCACTTGTTCAATATTGTTATTCAAAGCCTCTATTTGCTTTTCTAGTTCTGCCCATTGATGAAAACAACTAAAAGTCGTGATTACATGTATTCCCTTGGGATTCGACCCCAACCTTTGTTGGGTTACTATATTTGGCAGAGACCATATCATCTTTAGAGTGGAGGTGTATCTTGGAAGTCACCAAATTTAGCGCCGTTATAGTGGAATACGGTGTTGATTTGTGATTTGAAGTTGTTGCAGTTTTTGGGTTTTCTTTTGTTTTTGTTCTTAGTTGGGTATACGTTGGTGTATGCCTAGAACACAAATTAGAGGCAATCCCTTACTCCTACTAAATCTAAATCTAGAGAGGATCCTATAAATACCTAGTAGGATAACGAATAAAAAAAGATGTTGTACCTCCCCTCTTCCCGAAGGAGTACAGGATATAGTAGATCGATATATTGGTAAGCTTTTAGCTCAAGATGAAAATGAAAAGAGGGCAATGGAATAAGCTCAGCGGTTAGCTTGGGAGGCAGATCTAGCTAAGCAGAGACAAGCAACACTCAGTGGAAATCAAAATAGAGATAGAGATGCCCTTATTCAAGTAATCCCAACATATCAGTTTGTGCAGCCATATGTAGATGATGAAGAAGATCTAGGATACGATGATCCGATAGAGATTGGATCTATTATCCCTCATGTTTTGCCTCTCGATATCAAGTTTAATATCTCTAGTGCTATGATTCAGCTCTTATACTTGAAGGGTGTGTTTGAGGGGGTGCCTACAAATGATGCAAACATACATCTGGCAAATTTTATTGGGATCTGCACTCATACACCATTCAAGGTATAGATCAGGAGGCACTGAGGTTGAGGTTGTTTCCCTTCTCTCTAATTGGAGAAGCATTTTTATGGCTGCGGGAACTTCTAAGAGGGTACATCACTACATAGAATGAGTTACAGATATAATTTTTGAACAAATCCTTTACTTCATCTAGAGTGTAGTATATGGAGGATGATATTTACAATTTCATGAAGCTACGATCAAAATCTATGTACGAGGTATGGTTCAGGTTTAAGAAGAGACTTAGCATAGTGCCCAACCACTGGATTTTAGGGACGAGCTTATTAAAGATATTTTATATAGCCTTGACTAGCAGTCTAGAGCAATGGTAGGCACTATATTGGAGGAGCCTTTATGATATTATGATGGGAGATATCTTCAAATGTTATGGATCAGATCTCATTAACTAATCAAGGGTGGAAAACTAGGGTGGTTACGAGAGGTTCTGACATTTATGCCATTGGAGCTTTCGATGAGAGAAGCATAGCTGAGGATGTTATAGCTCAGGAGATTTCACTATTGAGGATAGATATTGGTGAGCTAGCCAAACAATTTACAACAATAAATTTGTAAAGGTTGATGCAATAGGGGCAGAGAGTGTGACTTCTGGGGTACATGAGTCTGAGTTAGAGAAGGAGGCAAAGTACGTGGATCATCAGTTGGCAGGTTTTCGAGCCCAAGTACAACAAAATCAAGGTCGGAACTATTATGAGTATATATACAAATACATTTCACTTAGAAAATGAGATGCAAAATCGAGAATAAAAGAGATGTTGACTAAGTTGATGAAGGGTCAAGAGAGTAGGAAACTTTTCTTAAAGAACTGAAGGATGATATTTTAGGATTGAACCAGAAGGTTAAGTCACATTCATCCGCTATTAAGCAGTTAGAGCAATAGTATAGGCACATCTCTGCCACTTTAGACCAACGACAGACAGGTACCCATCCTAGTGACACTGTGTATAATCCTTCGACACTTATTCATTGTCTGGATATTAACACTGGGGTGATTCCCTACTTGATGAGCATTTCTTGCCATCTACTAATGAGTCAAACAAGAGTTATATTATTGTGGATGAGCCACCTGATGTTGAATTTGAGATGTTGACTTATAGTGATGATAATTTTGAGAGTAATAACAGTGATGATTAGGTTGCATAAGAGATCCAAGATATAGTGCAGCAGTTTAGCAAGAATTTTCATGCACCATCGGTAAAAAAAAGGGATCTAGGTGTAGTCACCATCCCATGTTTTATTAGGCCTTATGATATTAATCAATCTTTATGTGATTTGGGAGAAGGAATAAATGTAATGCCATGGATGATATAAAAGGTATTGGTGTTAGGAGAACTCCAGCCTACATATGCAAGGTTGTTAATGGTAGATTCATCTGTAAAAAAGCCAGTGGGTATTGTGCACAATGTAGAAGTGAGGGTGGCATCATTCACTTAACTGGCAGATTTTATAATTTTAGACTGGGAAGTGGATACCCACTCTCTGATTATCTTGGGTAGACCCTTTTTGTCCACTAGTCGGGTATTGATTGATATGGACCTAGAGAAGCTCACATTCAAATAGAATATGAGCAAATTGTATTGAATATATACATGATAGTTTAACACCTAATGATATGAGAATGATGGTAGTGATAGATATTGCAGATGATGATGTGGTTATAGTAGATGTGCCTATTAAGGAAAGATTAGAGGTATAAGCATTAGCAGTAGTAATCATGAACTTTGAGAGTGATTAGATAGATGAATATGATGAACTGGTTCATGAACTACAGGGCATAGGTTCTTATAGTTATGCCCCTGAGAATTTCGATCTTAACTTAAAAAACAGAACCACACTGCCTGCAAAACCATCTATTAAAGAGCCACCGATATTGGAATTAAAGACCCTCCCTTCTTATCTGCAGTGTGATTCTTTGGGGGAAATAGGACCTTATCGGTGATCACTACGGCGGATTTGGTAAGAGCATGGGTGGAAGCTTTGACATTAGTATTGAAAAAATTCAAGAGGATATTGGGTGGACCATTCCAGACATTATGGGGATTCCACTGGGATTATGCACACATAAAATATAGCTTGATTCGGACAGCAGTCCTAGTATTGAACACTAGAGGCAACTGAATCCTCCTATACAAGAGGTGGTGAAAAATGAGATAATCAAGTGGTTTTATACCGAGGTGGTTTTTCCCATTACAGATAGCAGGTGGGTGAGACCGGTTTAATGCGTGCCAAAGAAAAAGGGAATCAAAGTCGTTCCAAATGAAAAGAATAAATTAGTACCAATGAGGCTAGTGATTGGTTGGAGAGTATGCATGGATTTTAAAAAGCTAAAAAAGTGGACACAAAAGGACCACTTCCCTATATCGTTCATGGATTAGATGCTGGATAGATTAGCAGGCAGAGGTTGGTATTATTTTCTTGACGGGTATTCGAGCTAAAATTAAATCATGATCACTCTTGAAGATCAAGAAAAGACTACTTTTACTTGCCCCTATTGGACCTTTACATTCAAGAGGATGTCGTCCGAGTTATGTAATGCACCTACCACTTTTAAGAGATGTATGATGTCCATTCTCTCTGACATAGTGGAAGACATAATCGAAGTATTCATGGATGACTTTTCAATGGTTGGGGACTTATTTGATGACTGTTTGGCCCATTTGTCCAGTGTAGTGCAGAGATGTGAAGAGTGTAATTTGGTGCTAAACTAGGAAAAATGCCACTTTATGGTGAAAGAAGGTATCGTGCTAGGGAATAATATTTCCAAACATGGAATTGAGGTAGAAAAATAAAAGATTGAGGTGATTGAATTGCTACATCCAGTATCAGTTAGAGGCATACGGAGCTTTTTCGGTCATGCAGGCTTTATAGAAGGTTCATCAAGGATTTCTTCAAAATTGCAAATCCTCTGTGGAAGATTTTAGAGAAAGAGGTGAAATTTGTTTTTGATGATTCTTCCCTCAAGGCTTTCAAATTCCTGAATGAGAGGTTGATTTTTCCATCCATCATTGTGTCTCCTGACTAGTCTACACCTTTTGAGGTAATGTGTGATGCGAGCGGAGTGGCCTTGTGAGTTGTTCTAGGATAAATAAGAGAAAATATACTACATCCCATCTACTATGCCAGCAAATCTTTAAACCTCATGCAGAAAAATTATACAATTAGAGAGCAAGAGCTACTCGCAGTGGTTTTTCCTTTAGAAAAATTTCAGGCTACTCGCAGTGGTTTTTCCTTTAGAAAAATTTCAGTCTTATTTGATTGGGACTGAGGTCATAGTGCACACTGACTATGCAGCCTTGAGATACTTGATGTCTCAGAAAGATGTCAAACCAAGATTGATTCATTTGGTTCTCTTACCGTAAGAGTTTGATTTTAAAGTAGAGGACCGAAAAAGAAAAGAAAATCAAGTTGCAGACCCCTTGTCCAGACCTGAGGATGAGACCATATAGAAATTAGGGGATGATCTTAAGATAGATGATGTGTTTCCTGATGAACGAGTGTTGGCGGTATCTCAAGATCTGATTCCCTACTTTGCAGATTTTACCAACTATTAGCAGGCGATCTTATCCCAAAAGACCTATCCTTCCAACAGCAAAGAAGATTTATGCATGAGGTAAGGAAGTTCTTTTGTGATAAGCCATATCTATTTAGGATCTTAATTGATGGTGTGATTCAGAGATCTATTCTAGAGGTGGAGAAAATGAGCATTCTAGAGGCTTGTCATTCATCACAGTTGGGGGTCACCATAGTGGCACACGAACAGCCTACAAAATTCTACAGTGTGGGTTTTACTAGCCTTTAATTTATAAGTATGCTCATGATTTTGCAAAATCATGTGACCAATGCCAGCATCAAGACAATATTTTGCGGTAGCAGGAACTCCCTATGACACCTATTCTAGAGTTGGAGTTATTTAATGCATGGGGGATTGATTTTATGAGCCCATTGTGATACATTCTGGTAGCGGTTGACTATGTGTCAAAATGGGTGGAGGCAATTGCACTTCCAGATAATGAAGGTAAAGGAGTCGCCTTCTTTTTGAAGAAAAATATTTTTTTCTCAATTTGACACTCCACGTGCAATTATCAGTGATGGTGAATCACACTTCTGCAATCTCTTGTTCAAAGCTCTTCTTGATAGATATGGGGTAATACATAAGGTGGCAACACCTTACTATCGTCAGACTAATGGACAAGTGGAAGTCTCCAATAGAGAGATAAAGTACATATTAGCAAAGACTGAATGCCAATAGGAGTGACTGGTCTAGAAAGTTAGATAATGCATTGTGGGCCTACCAAACAACCTATAAGACCCTCATAGGTTCCTCTCCATATTAGCTTGTATACAGCAAGCATGACATTTATCATTTGAGCTTGAGAATAAGGCACTATGAGCGGTGAAAAAGCTAAATTTTGAGTGGAGTGATACAGTAAACTTAAGGTTGAGCAAGGTGAATGAGTTAGATGAATTTTGATTCTGTGCCTTTGAGAGCTCATCTATATAAAAAGAAAGAATGATGTTGTATCATGACAAGAAAATTGATAAAAGAATATTTAAACTCGGTGATTTGGTCTTGTTGTATAATTCAAGACTATGCTTGTTTCCTGGAAAGCTGAAATCGAGATGGACTGGACCATTTATTATGGTTAGGGTATTCCCACATGGTGCTATAGAAATAAATCATGATGGTGATATCTCTTTCAAGGTAAAAGAGAAGCAAGTGAAGCACTACATTATAAACCTGGAGGAATTTAGAGTCTGTGTTGACATGGACCTTGTCAAAGTCTGAGTAGCAAATGAAGTTGAGTCATGACGCGATAGTAAATCAAGCACTGCTAGGGAGGCAACCCAAGTTACATGGAGGTTAGTACATCCTAGGTATGTTCTCAGTTTACTTTCTTTTATATTATTTTTAGTGCATTCAAGATAGTGCACAGTTTTTAGTTGGGGGTGGGATGTACCATAGCTGCCGTGGATTTTTATTGTCTTTCTTCTTTTCCTGTCGGTCGTGGTATGATTATAGAATCGGCATGTCTAGGTTAACTGTTGTCATATTATGTTTTGTTTCATATTGTGTTGTGTTTTTGTGTAATTAGGAGAGTTTTAAGTATTTAGGGCAATAGTCACATTTTGACTGATTTTGGATAAGCCTCCAAATAATTATGTTTTAGAATTGCATGAATGTATATATGTGTGAATAGTGTAGATCTTGTTATGGAATTAGGATTAAGGGTATGGTAATCACTTGCTAACAATTGCATGAATCGGATAAGTAGTAGCTTGTAAAAGTGACTATGTGCTATGTCTGTATGAGATGCTATTTAGTTCTCTTTGTGTGTTGAATTCAGAACTTGCCTGGTTAGTCTTGCTTGAAGGATAGTCGGTTAGGAAAGGATCATAGGCTATTTTTTATTTTAGTTCACTTTTAGCCTAAATGACCTTTCATATGTGAATTAGTATCCCTTGATCCTTGTTTTTAAGCTATGTAGCCTATTTCTTTATTTTTACCTTTCAACTTCCCCTTTGGGATACAATGTATCTATTTTGTCCCTAGTCCTCCTTGGGTATTTTCACCTCAACTTAGGTAAATTGCCTAAGTTGAGGGTGGCTGTCATAGGGGTACGTGATGAAAAGTGGGTGTGAAGAAGGGAAAAATGAAAGAAAATGAAAGTAGGGTTAGGTTTGGTAGCAAAAGAAAAAATGAAAAAGAAAGAATAAAAGACCACACCCAACCTGAATGCACTTTAAAATAAAAAGGGAGAAATAAGGGTAGAATAAAAAGGAAATTGGCTAGAAAGCGAGACCCAAAGTTAGTGTAGTGCCAAGGAGGCTTAGTCACTTGATATGCCCATATGTACCATACCATCCCCCAAGCCTACATTATAAGCCGAGAAAAGTTCTATAATGATCCTAACTTGACTATCTGAAAACTAAGGTAAAGAAAATAAGACAAGCCTATGGTATTTGAAGCACATTGATTGGAACTTCTCTTCTGAGGGTGCGTCTCTCTTGACTGTCCCTGCATTGACATACATTATTTCATATGAGTGAGTGGGAAATCTTTGTTGTGAGGACACATGAGTCATATTGCTAGCTGTTTCCTTGTTTTGGATAGTGTAACTTGTACATTTGTGTGGTTGTCTGCTGCTAATGTAATGTCATACCTTTATCCCATTGTATCACATTGTTGTGCTTCATTTTTATACATAGTTGGTTTTGAAAAGTGAGGTTGGAGGGGGTGTTGTGTTTTGAGCTTAAAGTATTGACTGACTGCCTTGAATAGCTTAGATTCTCCTCGTTAAGTGTCATTTTTGTTTAGTTGTGTTTTGTTGACTGAGGACATGCAGATTTTCTAAGTTGAGGGTGTGGATGTGCTATAGATATATAGCACTTTCGACACTTGAAATGAAGAAAATATGCAAGTTTCTAAGGGTTTTTATTAGATATGATACGTTTTGGGTATGTTTTGCAGGAAATCATGTTTTGGATGCTATGTTTGTGAAAAATAGGAAAAAAGGTGTTTTTGACTACTTTTGAGAGAAATTATGGATGTTTGAGAAACTTTTTGAATTGTTCATGACCAATCATATTTGAGAATTGAGAAGAGCTGAAAAGATAACTCTCGAATCTTGCTAAGTCAACATATGAACTGCATGTAACTTGTGGACCACATGTGGGCAAAGCAAGTGTCAGAAGTCCAAAATCCTGAGAGCTAACTTGCAGGAAATTTTGGTCTGGCACTTGTGGTCGCCACTTGCGCCCTCCCTGCAGGCCACAAGTACTACATGCGCCCAAGGACAAGGCACAAGTAAGGACCATAAGCTGCCACCGACCCTTTTTATCCTATTTCATTTGGGCTTTGGTTTTAGGATTTCCTCATGTACTATAAACACCCATTATATGTTTTTTAATAAAAAAAAAAAAGCACACTCTTGATACTTACAAATATATTTTGATTTCGAGATTCGATTTTGGTCTTGCAATTCTCTTGTATTGACTTCAGTTGATTAATTCAGTTATGGTTTTAGGTTTTTTACTTCTTATTATTGCGATCTCATCTTTTCTTTCAATCATAAATGTTTTTAACTACTTCACAAGCATGAGAGGCTAAAAACCCTTAGCTAGGGTTGTGGAAACCCTGGCAGATTAACGAAGTAGGGGAAGTGCTATTGTTGTTTTAAACCGATCCCTATGCATGCATTGTATTTTTCACTTTAACAGTTATCTTACCGGTTGCAAACATTAGGATCCCACCTAGATTATTGCTACTTACTCCAAAAGAGGCGTAGTGACTAGGAAAAAATAATGACAATAGTAATTTGGATTTTAACTGTTGATCCATGCACTAGATTTTATCTAAGTAAGATGGTTATATTTCATCTAATAACTAGAGACTCAAATGGTAATAGTTAACTGGGATCAAGATAGGGGTTAGTAAGGCAACATCCTGAGACTCAAAAAGTAAAAGGTCAAATATGTCTACTCATCCAAAAGACTGTAGATGGTACATAACTTATCGATTTTGCATGCAAGGTATCAGGTTGGTTCATCAAAGCACGATAAGCCTACAGAGTTGAGAATCTATAGGAAACAAAATCTTGGTGTTCACTTACGACTTATTACAATCGAAGTTGATATTCGCCACTTGTTTGATATTACTATTCAAAAACCCCATTTTCTTTTCTAGTTCCACCCATTGATTACAACAACTGAGAGCTGTAAGTCCACGGATTCCCTTGGGATTTCACCCTAACCTTTGTTGGGTTACAATATTTGGCAGTGATCGTATCATCTTCAGAGTGGCAGTGTAGCTTAGACCACTACT
Organism: Capsicum annuum; assembly: GCF_002878395.1. Taxonomy (NCBI): domain Eukaryota; kingdom Viridiplantae; phylum Streptophyta; class Magnoliopsida; order Solanales; family Solanaceae; genus Capsicum; species Capsicum annuum. The sequence continues at coordinate 103,946,811 of NC_061113.1, read as the reverse complement.
CTCCAATCATCATAGAGTATAAGCAAGCTGATAACATGAAACCAAAGCCCTTTAATCTATATTCAATAGTGATGACTCACCCTGAATTTCCAAATATTGTGCAGAAGGTGTGGACTAAGAAAGTTAGAGGAACCTACATGATTCAACTGTGGTTAGAAACTTTGAAAATGAATCTGAATAACTTGAATACTTATCTAGTTTCATATTGTAATACCCCACATGTTTCTAAGCTAGGAAGTGAATAAGTATTCCTACGTATGAAATCTCCTATCCTGTGATTCATACTTTATTACATGACTTACAATGAATATCCTAGTGATAGGATAGCTTATGATGCATTAAGCATGTTCATATGAGTCACTTAAGGTAATACAAGCTAAGAGTTTTTGAATCCATCAAGTTTTAGTGTTCGATTTTGCAAGGGTCATCTTTGAACGAGTATAACTCGATGTTAATGTGGTATTTGGATGATTTAGACCCACCTAATGTAGAGAATCGAATTAGCTTTCCAACGATACCAATTTCGCCTTAATCCAATACCCGAGTGAAAAGTTATGCCCATTTTCGTGAGAGATAGTAAGCATAGGCGATTGGTTAGGCGCCGCCCAACCCAAGCATAGGCGATTGGTTAGGAGCCGCCCAATCCAAGCATAGGCGATTGGTTAGGCGCCGCCTAACCTAGCTTAGGCAATCACTTGGATGTCGCCTAATTCAATTCCAGGTGCCAAAAACACTCCATTTTGAGTTATTTTAAGGGTAATAAAGTCTTTTAACACTCCTTACACGTCCCTAAACTTAACCCTACAAAATATATAGCTTCTAAACATATTACAACCCTATTATCATCTCAAATCTCATCATCCAAGAGCACTAAAGAAGAAAAACAACTAGGGTTGTGTAACTAAGATTGAAGATCCGATTTCAAGGAAATTCCTCCGTCAATCATCAAGAATTTTTCCTTCTAAGGTATGCATGAGTTGATTTATGGATCCCTTTCATCCATAAAGCTCAAAAACCCTATTTTTCATTATAAATTTTGATTTCTGTATTGTTGGGTGTTGATGATCATGTTATTGATATTGGGTGATTCCCAAGATGAAATCTTTATATGTTTGTTTTGAATTTCATGATATCATATGAGTTGGAAACATGTAAATTGGGTTGTTCATGATGTATGAATTTGATGATTTCACCTATGCTTAAGATGTACATGTAAGGTGTTTGATAAAATGACTAAGAAGCTAGAAATCATGGAATATAGCTAAATTGTGACTAAGTGAAGGATTCATCATATGGCCTTACGTTCCAATGACTTCCATGTTGTTAATGTGCCTTGTAAATGCTGTTGGAATACTCATGAACTATTCTTATGAGATCATGCTATGTTTACTTGCAAATCCTACTTATGAACAAGATGTATGATAACCATGCAATCCACATGAACTTCCATGCTATTGGTATGTATTGCCAATATGATTATGCAATGAACATGATATTAAGATTATGCAAGTACTTCCATGTGATATGAAATCCTTTCCATGTAATACATTGTTGATAACCATGCTTAGTATGAGATCCCTACTTATGATATTATAAATTATGGACTCTACTCTTATGATCAAGTCAGTCATGTGTGTCAGTTTCCTTTCATCGAGTCCTGGGGGTACTTGTACCCAGAAACTATAGCTGTGTGCCTAGATCTATATCATGTTTCACGATATCCGAACTCAAGCTATGATTCCATAGACTTCAGTCAGTCATGTGACTCAGGAAAACCTCATAATCTTAGTCAGTTGTCAGATATCCGAAACATTCCACCAGTCAACGAAATTCAATAAGATTAAGTGATGCATAGTCAGTTATTCATGTCCAGTCCCTCCAGATGGGAGTAGAGGTTAGCACCGAGTGAACCCAAGGATGGGAACTCACCCTCCAGTTCAGAGTGTGATTCTTAGTAGTCATCCTTGTGTTTCAGAACTACGTAGTCAGCGTGGGCTGAGACATCTTAACCTGTCAGATTAGGGTTGATGAGGTGGCTTAACCCATCAATTTAGGGTTCCCACCGTTCTCATTGAGTACCCGCTAGATAAGGGTACCCGCTAGATAAGGGTCACTCACAGGCTGTCCTTACCCGTGGCACGGTATTGACACCCCTCCAGTTGGGGCAGAGATTGGACCCCAGCTTTTCCATAACGACATGCATAGGGCATATCGGTTAAACACTACTTCCCACAATTTCAGTATCAGTCTCAGTAAAAGAACTCAGGGCGTTCTTCAGATTTCAGTATATACAGGACTATCAGATACAGTCTTCCATGTTATCAATTTCAGTATCAGTTATGACAGTTATCAGTAAACCACGTATTAGCTTACAGGTCATGCTATCATGTATTCACGGTCCCAGTTTCTATATATGTGTGTTTGCACTCCCACGTTCATATTAGTCAATCAGTGTTGTTCATACATGAAACCCTTTATGTTCAGCCTACCTTCCTCGTATACTCAGTACTCCAGTTGTACTGACGCATTTGCGCTATGGTGCTTTCTTTTCATGTTACACCATAGGTTCTGCGACACGAGCTCCAGCCCAGCAGTAGCGGTAGCATTCCAGTCGCAGAGATACAGTGAGTCCTCATTGATTTGAGGACAATATGATTTGATCCATTTATTTATTTCTTCAGTTTAGTTTTACAGAGTTAGTTGGAGACATGTTCCTTCAACTCCTTATTCAGATAGTTTAGAGGCTTTAAGATTTATGTTCAGATTTACGTTCAGATTGAGTTGTTTTGGGTATTTTCACCCACATGATTGTATTCAGTTGAACCTTATGGCCTTATAGTTCTATGTATTCCACATTATTATATCATGAATTGTACTATACGGGTACAGATATCAATCATGGGTTAGCTTGTGGTTCCTCGGGGTCATGAGCACCGTGTAGCATTCTGGTTCAGTGAATCAGGGTGTTACACATATGCTCATAAACTCTAACAGGATTGAGAAAATTTGGATGTTATCCAATCCAAATTAAGCACAAACCTATAGGACTAGGTATTAATTGAAGCGGAAAGAGAGGTACTCACTGAGATTACAAAATGGGGAAATGATGAGGAACAGGCTCTCAAACAGAACTCCGGGTAATATGGATTGCTTATGGTGACTCCAACACAAAAAATTTTATGCCCAACTGAAGATTAGATCTAGTAGAAACTCCATACAGTTTGTGTACAATGAAGGTGGTATAAAGCTTACAGAAGCAAAGGAGGTTGAGCAGGAATTTATCTCAGTTTTTAAGAAGATCATGGGATTATCATCAGGTTTTATGTTATGCCCTGATACTGTAGTCCTATAACAAGGACCATGTCTCTCTCATGAGCATAATGCAACCTGGTCAGTGAGGTGACTTGGATGTGAAAAAACAACTAAAGGACTTTCCCATGAGAAAGCACCTGGTGTTGATGACTACCCCATAGATTTCTTCAATCACCAATGGGCCATAGTATATGACACAACATGTAATATTGTAATGGAGTTATTCAGGCATGGTAAGATGCTCAAAGCTTTCAGTAGCGCTGCAATAACATTGATCGCAAAATTTTCAAATCCTAATGTAGTTAAAGACTATATACCCATAGCCTGATACACTACTTTTAATAAGATGATAACCAAAATTCTTATAAATAGACACATATTCCTATCAGGTTTGGGATTTCTTTCAAATTTATTAATTGGGGGATGGAATATGTGTCATTTGTCTCTTATTACTTGGTGATAAATGGTGGATTTACTGAACCATTCCATGGTAAAAGAGGCATTAAACATGGTGATCCCATGTCACCCTACTTTTTTGTCATTGCCATGGAATATCTGCAAAGAGAATTGGCAATAGTGAGAAGGGATTGAAACTCACTTCTATCCTAAATATAAAAAACTAAAAATTACCCATATTTGTTTTTTAGATGATTTATTGTTGTTTTGCATGGCTGAGATAAGCTCAAAAACACTGATCAAGAGTGTTTTTGATAATTTCTCAAGGGCTTCAGGACTACAAGCTAACTGTGATAAAAGTTTTTTGTACTTCTCATGGGTCAAGCCAAATGTAAAATAGGATATTCTCATACTGTTGGGTTACAGTGAAGGATCCCTCCCCTTCAAATACTTAGGCATCCCCCTTTTTTCAAAAAACTTACTCTTGATCAGTGCATGCCTATTGTTGATAGGATTACAGAAAAAAATGAAATGTTGGACTTCAAGGTTACTTACATATGCTAGAAGGTTGCAACTAATAAAATATGTGGTGTTTGGGATGCAAACTTATTGGGCCCAAATATTCATCCTACCTAAAAAAAATTATGAAATTGATTGAACATGCTCGCAGAGTGTATTTATGGACAGGTTTTATAGGAAACTCTAAAAAAGGATTGGTGTTTTAGAGAAGGTATGACAACCTTGAGAAGCTGGTGGACTAAATGTTCTGCACTTGAGTGACTAGAACAAAGCAACTATCATCAAAAAATTATGGTCATTGGCATCCAAGAAAGATTATTTATGGGTAAAGTGGGTACATATCTACTATATGATATCAGAAGAGCTGAGTACTTGTCCTATTCCTATAAATTCAACTTGGGTGATAAGAAAAATCATTAAGGCAAGAAGGTACATTCTGACTATTAGCACTATCCAGGGCTGCTTAAATAACAGGTTGGAGAGTATGGTCCATAAAACAAAATTCAAAATTAAGCAAATATACAATACTTTAAGACCCTCGTTCCTCAAAATGTAATGGAAATCCTAACAACTTATCCTGCAATCCATCCTCAACACAAGTTTTGCTTATGGGTGGCTCTACATAAAAGATTGCCCACTATTGTCAGGCTAAAAAGGTTTGGTATTTATTGTCCTGTTGCATGTGATTTTTATAATGCTCTAACAAAGACATTACCACCAGTTGTTTAAGTGCCCAATTATAAACACATTATGGGGTCGACTTCTCAGATAGTCTAGGGATCACAGGTCAATAGGATCCTAGCAGGAAGAGGTGGTCCGGCCTACTGTATGGGCTAAGAAGAGTACAAGTATGGGAGGCTTCCTATGTAGCATGTTTGCAATGGTAGTGATAGTAATATGAAGGGAGATAAATCTCATGAGATTCCAAGGTGGACAATTCTAGATGGACAGAATAGTAAGGAGATAGTAGTGTACCTACACACTAGAGGGACAATATTAAAGAAATGAAAAGCAGTACTCCAGCAACTGAATTATATGCCATGATAGAGCAACATAGCAAGTGCCACTAGCTGATTTACCTATATCTGTCATTCAATAGTTTTCTTAGCCTTAGCTTAGTATTAGTACTAGGATGATTATATTTACTGAAAGCAAGCTAGGCTAAGTATCAAAGGCATAAAATGAAATACTAAATGAATATACTGGTACAACCCATATCTGAATATAACATAGAGATCAGTCAAATCTATAAGAGGGAGAATAGTATTGCTCTAAATGCCAAGAGCCTACCCTGAATCTCTGATTCATAGCTACTCTGCACAATGCTCACAACAACAGTGATAACTCATACCCGGATTTGTAGGCTGCAAAATTGTACCAACATAATTAGGGTCCATAATCCAAGCATCTAAACATATGAAAATTATCCATAATAAAATAGTCGTAAAAGAAAAAAATCAGAATCATATCTTGAATGTTAGTACAAGTCCATAATCAACCTGCTATGAACTAATCATAATAATAATAGCATTGTAACCGGCTAGTTCAAACAAACAATACCTAAATTGGGCCTCATAATCCAGAAGGCTCAATAAACACTCAACAAGCAGCACTCATAACCAATACCTATGCCACCCCCATAAGGCTGATAGATATTGGAATGAAACAATATACTGGAGATAGGCAATCCACATGCAAAAATTTATTCAAAGTAAATCCATAATACCATAACAGATCTAAGTTCCATAAAGTAATCTAATAAATACATCTTCTCCAGCTCGACGGCTTGCAAAGCCTGGACATACAACAACCTCTCTTCTCCAGCATGATGTCTCAAGGATGAAGGGGGCCCCTAAAGGGTTCAGTAGCACCCATATAACCTGACCTAGTCCTGATCCAGGATTTCCAATAATCATCACTCTACTCTATCTAATATTGGAGAGATGTATCGTGTCTAAAAAAATGTAATTCTATAAATCTATTACCCTGGGTTAACTTTGAGACTAAAAAATCCTAAAAGTACAAAAAGGGTCAAAATCTCTCTCGATCGAAGTAAATAGTAGTAGTAAAACCATGGACCAGAATCTATCTCGATCAAATCTCTAAAACATCATGTTTAGTGTCAAAAGCTTATAAATCATCCATTAAGGTGGTATGATTCCCATTAGGAAAAATTACATATTAAAAGTGAAAAGTGGGAATAAATCCCTTTTTAGGAAAATAATAGTAAAACCATATTTTTAGTTAGAATGGTACCATTAAGTGAGCATGAATGTTCCGAATCTATGCATGTCATTACCAATATCCGATCAATACAATTATAAGCATCTAAACATCCATAGACTACGGTGGCCACGTCATTTACAAGGATAAAACACTCTATGAGAATCCAACTAATATCATAATCACGGTCTTGGAGCCAAATATATATATATATAGCATAATCGTAATACCGTAATCTGAGAAATCATGATAATCTACTGAGTCAAGTAGTAAACCTTATACTAATGGGTTATTAGCCTCAATTATGTCTAACATGCTAGTAACCTAGGGTAATATAATTTTAGAAGCGTAATAAGTATCTCATCTTAAGGGCTGATCCACCCTTCTATCCCCAAACTCATAAATTAGTCTAAGTCATAGAAGTCTAACCATAATCATATCCTAACATCCCTATATAACATGCACTATATATAATAAATTATCTTGTGAAAAAGAGTAGACAGAATCCTACCTCAATGCTGAACAACAAGTCCCCGAATCACCCATAAATTATTTGCCTTTGCTCTATGATCCTGAAATGTTATAATGCTATCAAAATAGTAATCTACACGTCATAAGAAGTAAAACAATACCCATATTTCTATATAAAGGGTTGAGTCAAAATTTGAGTCAAGAATGGGCCCACAAACAAAATCCAAAATTAAATCCATCTCAATGTCCCTCGAAGGATGAGGAATGTGTGCTAAAAAATTAAGCACAAATGGTGCGAGAATTGAGGCTCAGATCAAACCTAAATTTTAGGGATTTTAAGACCTAATTTCTAAGAATTTACCATGAAATAAGATGGAATTTGATGGGAAATTAATGGAAAATGATCAAGAAGTGTTAGGCTAGCACCTTTGCTTCAGTGGATGATTCCCAACTTTTTCCTCTCTTTAAGCTCTCAACGTGGCATGAAAATAGTGAAAGAAATGATGGAGAATTGAGTAAATAAAGGGGGATTTATCCACCCCAGTTGCTGCTAAAGCAGTCACCCAGCCACAAAGTGGCTGCCATAAAAGCGGCACCTCAACTGCTAAAGCAGTCTAATGCTAGGGGCAGGTTCTTATAAAGCAACCCTGTTGGTGCTAAAGTGTCTCCATGAGCACTAAAATGGTTATATCAGGTACCAGATACTAGATTTTTCTAAGTCCAAAAATAAACTACGATCGGGAGCTCGGTATTCATTTAGAACCCCGTTCGTGCCAACGAACTATGCTACCATAGCAAATTTGATATTTTTGACTCAATAAAACCATCAAACTTTCAGCTGAGATTGTTTCAACTAAATATAAGGCCTACACCTGTAATTTCATTTTTCATATAATCTGCTCAATATCCCAAAATAAGTTCGGAAGCCTCAAAACCTAAACCAAAGGTCCTCTTATCCTAAAATTAATGTTCCAAAGCTGATGGAGCCATTAGAATTCTCATCTTAGGTCATCTACAAGGGTTTAATCCAAGATCAAATCCTAAACAGTGAAAGCTCAAAAACTGTAAAATGAGACTAAAACCCAAATGCACTAGTCTAATAACCAAACTGATAGTTCTGGAAAGTCATAAATTACCATAACTATTGTTAGGAGGATTGAAATTTTAGAAATGCATGTAAATTGAGAAAATGACCTAGAGGGTCATTATAAGTTTGAGCCCTAGCCTAGAATATCTGTTATAACTATAGAATTTTGTAAAGCTTTATTACATACTTGTTTTATCTTAGGTTGACACTCATGTAAATTGAGAAAATGACCTAGAGGGTCATTATAAGTTTGAGCCCTAGCCTAGAATATCTGTTATAACTATAGAATTTTGTAAAGCTTTATTACATACTTGTTTTATCTTAGGTTGACACTGATAGTCCTTAGTGTAGGAGCTGGGGTAGTAAATTTCTATAGAGATAATGCTCTTCAACTAAATTCACCTGTAGCATGATGTCTCTTGTTGATTCTGTTTTTGACTTTATATATATACATATGTACTCTTATTGTTCTCTATATTATATTGTTGAGCCCAAGTCCTTGGTAACAAGACCAGTTGGATAACTTGTTAGTTCTTTATATCTTGAAGGATTCATGGATTAGTTATAGATGATTAGGCGCTTACATTTTTATTATTTGGATACTAGTGATGGTATGCATACGTTTACACTCGCTATGCCTAAACCTTGGTTTGCTCTGTTTTTTTAAAGAGATTTATTCCCACTTTTCATTTTTAGAACTAATTTATGAACGAAAGTTCTACATCCTTTATTATTGGTTTATGATATTTCAAAACTAAGCATGCTATTTTGGAAAATTAGACCAAGAAAGATTCTGGTCCATTCTTGATCCGCTCATTACTTCGATCCACTTATTCTCAGTCCATTCTTGATCCACTCATTTCTTTGATCAAAGGAGATTCTATCCCATTCTACTTTATTCTACCATTTTGATCCAGGTTTCTATCTTGGCACCAAACTTTATAGATTTTTACTTATTTAGTCTCGGTTTGACTTCTTGCACTTATTACCCAAGCCTACCTCTGGTACAATATGAAGTGGATTGGTAATGGACTGTGAATGTCCTAATTTGGGACCAAGAAATGTATATGGATATCCTGTGTCCCTTATAAGACCCTTTGATGTGAGGCAAAAATTACATTATTTAGTCATTATTTATCTCACATTTAGAATTTTTATTTTTTCTGTGAATTAATTTTATGGATTATGCCTAATATTATATTTTTGATGTGTGGGATTAAAATGATTTAAAGATGAAAAGATTTGGAGCCAAATCGAATTAAAGATGGAACATTGTAGAAGGAAATCATGCAGGCGGCTTAATAGAATAAAATTAATAAAATTAATAAAATAATAAAATATGACTTGTATCAGAAATGCAGTTTGGTGGCACGATTCCAGTAGCTTTCGGCGTTGGTCTCGCGACATAGAGCTACTGCTAAGTGATAATTTTTCCTAGTCCATTTTGGACTCAATTATTTTTTTTGAGAATTTTTATTACACCTATAAATATTTAATAAAATCAGTTTTACAACTTTTCACCTAGGAAGTGCTAGGAGCCGTCGTGCAGGCCAGAGAATTTTGATTTCATTTTTTATCCTTTTTTATTTATCTTTACGCTTTTATTTGAAAGATTTGTTGTAATTCTTTATGTCTATAGGGAGTTAAGCTTCTCATTATAGGATTATTGTAGTTGACAACGTGATTGTTTAATATTTACTTGATTCAATTTATTTGATTATCATCATAGGTGTTTTTATATTCTTGTGCATACTATTTTAATGCTTAGCTACCATTAAATAAATCTATATTCTTATTGTGAACTTGGAAGAAGAATCAATGAGATAGAATAAAGAATATAGGAAGTAAGACCTTTATTTTTCTAAAATAATGAAATGATTTGTGGCAAGGATAGGAATATACCTAGATCGCCTTACTTGGTTACAAAATAGGAATATATATAATTGCATCCGAATTGGGTTATCACATCCCCACTCAATAATGTAATAGTGAAGTTAATTTGGATAGACGAATAGAGGCTCGGAAGACCATGATCATTTAATTAATTTGGTAAATCAACAACTATAAAATCAAATAAGTGATAAAATTTATACTCGTCATGATTCTCAGCAAATCCATAATCCTAGATCGATTCATTCATTGATTGCGTAAAATTTGTTCTTCGTCTTAGTTAACTGTTTATTAGTTGTTTTCTTTTTATTTTTTAGTTTATTCAATTCATAAATACATCTTTTGGATTTACTTCTTGAATAAATAATAAGAATTTATTTAATTTAAAAAATAGTTAATAGACAAGTCCATGTGGGATCGACATCCGGCTCGTAGTAGCCACTTTATTACTTATACGATCACATACCCATACATGTGTATTTGGACGCAACAAGTTTTTGATGCCGTTGCGGGGGATTTCGGTGTTAGTTGTTTATCTAGATTAGATCTTTTTTAGTTGTTTGAGTTGTGTATAGTTTTTTTTGTACATAGTTATCTTTTTAGTTTTTTTTATTTTTTTATCACTCTTCTTGATATGTCAACCTGAGATATATGGTGGTCGAATGGTGATGATTCTTGATGTTCTTATGGAGGACCACACGGGAGAGTATTTGTCAAAATTTTCAGGGGACTAAGTGTTGTGCGCCTACTCAATCTATTGAATTAAGTGTATGCAATATATGTGGTGGTCAAAATGGCCATTAGAAAGGTTGTCTCAACTTTTATTCTCCTCTTTGAGCCCTATTGTGATCAGTCTATTGTTTGTGATTTTGGCAGCGAACAGATGAAGATTGGCTAATGAAACTAGAGCAGCAAATCAAATTTCAAGAGTGTGTTCGGTATAGTCTCACAATCATGGCAAACCAAATAAGCAAGGGGAGAGATGAGCTCATACAAGAGATAGGGATTTTTGGCCTAGATTTTTGTAACTTAAATGACCAATCAATTAAAAATATTATGAATTTTGATGTTCAGTCACCTATATTTATAAATACTAGTCACTCTGTGGAGAGGTAAGAAGAATTTCAACAAATTAATTATCATCTTTGGCTTGAGTCTGACATTAAGAAGTTGTGTAAAAGTGAGCATATTGTTAATGGTGTAAGTTTGAAAATGGGATGTGTTGGGTCTCATTCAAAGCACTTTTCTACATTATGTTTAGATGATGACATATCTTTGAAGTCAAATGAAATGGTATGTCACGACCCGAATTTTGAGTCATGATGGCACCTACCATATCCCACCGGTAGGTAAGCCGATACCATAACTCGGAGCTAATGCAATGGGTTACCTCGGTAGAAATGTCCAATAGGCACCCTATATATGAATACAATATAAACAATAGCATTTCACAACTAAAGAAAACCAATATTCAATACCAATCCCATGACCTGATAGTATTATAACAAGAGAGTCTAGACTTAACAACAAAATTTACAACTCCAAGTCTCAAATGTCTTGAATAATCGCATTCATTTGTATCGAAAATAAAAGACAAATAAAGATAGAGGAGAAAGAGGGCAACTCAAACTCCAAGAGATCATCCTGTCTCCAAATAGTCAATGCGGCATGAACTTGCTCAACGTCGGTAACTAGAACCTGGGTCTGCACCAAAAAGGTACAGGAGTGTAGTATGAGTACCAAAACACAGATACTCAATAGGCATCATCGGCCGACTGAGCTAAATTATAATATAAAGACGATATAAAGTAAGGCAATAACTTAAAGTCAAGGTATAGGATCAAACCTGAATCTTCTCCTCTATCACAGTAACAATATCTATACTATAAGGCAATAGCACGATATACTATATCAACAGACTTTATAGTCGTCATATCAAATGAGTATTATTTTGGAGCATAAAGTCACATACCCAATATCAATCATGTCATTTCACACTCAACACATACACATCACTAAGGTAATAAACACAAGACTTACCATGACATCCCATACCGCTGGGAAGTACAAACAAAATAACACAACCAAAAACTCATCACGGCATCCATACCACTGAAGAGTACACAGGTAGAATACAATACAAAGAACTCATCACGGCATCCCATACCACCAGAGAGTACACCAAAAGATCAACCAATAATACAATAAAGCACAATTACTCCACACTTTCCAAAGCCACGAGTAGCACAACCCCGCCATGGCATATTACCGAGAACTACATCTAAGATCCATATCATAATTTAATCACAATGAAACCAATATTGTTATAGCATAGTTATATAGTTATTAAATCTCTAGTTCATTGATAAACTCCATGTTTTAGTCTATTGAAGTTAACCTCAATTCCCATAAGTCACTAGACGACAAGTCTTATAGTTACTAGTCATCAATTAAGGAACGGCTACAAGTTACCCATACTATTCGTTATTCACCTATTACAAGGCTATTTTCTAGATAGCACTCTCATTATAGAAGTTATCAACTAAACCACCACAATATTACATATTAGAATTCAACCTAGTTATTCATTATGTAATACTAAGTCCATCATTATTAGGCATGTCACAACCTTAAGGACTAGTTTCCATATTTTAGGAAAGTAAGGTCCACCAACTAGTTCACTTGGCTTCTAGCCTACAAGTCATAATCATTTATTAGAAACAACTAATTATCGCATAAGCCACTTAACTAGGCAAAATTTCATAACATAACCATTATTCCAAGTTGAATAGATTTACTAGGTGAGCCTTTGGTTCTACACAAAGTTTCATATATCAATTAGCCTTAACCCATTAATAGGAATAAATTACTACTAGTAACCAATTAGGGTCAACAAGCGTTACACCTCTCATTTAGTGAATAAGGACAAGTAATGAATAACTATTTACCAAAGGAGACATCGTGTCCTACATACATAAGCGATTTGGCCCTACATGGCCCAACCTCACAAGTATCAATGCATTTATGTAAATTTGCCCCACACAGCATCATAACATCTTTACCTCTTCCAGATTCACCGATTATCAATCATAACATCAACATATCCTCCAAATTTACTGGGTATCAACATAACATCAATATATCCTCCAGATTCACCATGTATCAACATATCCTCCAGATTCACTGGGTATCATTGTAACATCATCACCTCTTCTGGATTTAGAAGGTATCAACATCACATCAATATTTCCTCTGAATTTATCGAGCAATATTATAACATCAATATATCTTTCGAATTCACCGGGCAACATCATACGTCATTACCTCATTTGGATTCACCGGGTATTATCATCACCTCAACACATCTTCCAAATTCACCGAGCATCATCATGTCATTTCATATTTCTTAAGGCAACAAATACATACACGTACATAGACAAATGAATAACCAAATACAAGCTCACAACAATAAGGTAATAAGGATATAACAGAATATGTATCATCCTACTTTGATATTAAGCATTACCATATAACATGAGCATAAATATGAGCATGAGTATCTATATGATAAATACAATCATCACTTTCCCAAGGCTATCCATATCATCACTACTAGATAATCCATCAAGTATACATATTAACCAACCATTATCCACATATATAACCCAACAACTGAGGTTTAAATATAATAATCTCCATAACATAATTTAGACATTCATCTAGTAACTAGGTCTCTAAGGGATTTCATAATTTAAGCTTAAGGTGGGTTAAGTCCCACTCCTAATTCCAAGAATACCAAAGTCCACCATCATAAGTCTAATATCTACCTGGATTAGGCTAAGGTATCTAAATTATATCATAAGGGCTTATCAATCCTTACTAAGCCTATCAAGGAAATCTTCTTCAAATATTCCTCCTAAGTCAACCCAACACCAAGGTTATTTCATAACTAAGCACTAGCAAGGTCAACATACTCCGAAGGTTAGGGAGAAACTTCATTCTCATCTATTAGAGCAACTAGAGTATTATCATACTATTCATGAAACTACAAGTAGACTATCCAAGGTTCTAGGCTAAGGGTCAAGCATTATACCTTGCAAGTTCAATAACCTATAAGAACCAACTAATCTCAATTATCACCATTCGATAATTTATCATTTAGACCCTGCCCAGTCTCGCAAGATATTAATAATTATACTACAATCAAGCTCAATCTAACTACAAGTAAGCCTAACCTACCTTGAGTCCGAGCAACTCACGAACCAACAAGCTTTTTCTTTCCTTTTGTTGAAGCTCCTTCCCCCATGAGAAAATATATCAACAATACAATCTAAGCATTATAACAAGATTAACAACACCCATTATGGCACCATTGTGCCATGGGTTCAAGATAACACCAAAACCTCAAGTAGGTTTCACCCTTGGAAAATGAGTTTCCAAAACCAACCCATTGTTCAACTACCTTTAGGGAGTCATAACTCTCAAGCAATTTTAGTCAATCAATCAAATTTGGGGCTACACTTGAGCCTCAATGATTTAGGGGTTTTGAGTCAAGAAATCATGAAATCAATACTAAACTAGAAGAGATTTTACCTTAGATTGTAGCAAGATTCAATTTCACAAGTTGTTTAAGCTCCAATTCAACCCACAAGACTCACTTAGAAGGTTTTACATGCCATAAGGGTATAAGGTTTAAGAAGGAGGCACAAAAAGACCAAAATCTCATCCAAGACAACACTTAAATAGGCTTTGCTCAGGCCTCGAGTAGCGGGGTTGCACCCTTCGCCTAGCCACATTTGCAGCACCACAGTCACGCCTTGACCATCGTGGTTGTAGCATCTCGATCAACACTAGGCATGGATGAAGCTTGGAACTTGGTTTCGAGCTTCAATCAATTCCTCGAGATGCATTCAGGGTCTATTTTGAACAAATAAGATATGCAAACCCATAGTTATTGACTTCCTAGACACATTGGCAAAGTTGAATTTTGCATCCGAGTCTGTTTTACCAAAGTTTTTACTTAGTGGTCAATTAGGACCAACGAAGACTTCCAATTGAGAAAGTGGTTCGAGGAACCAAACGAACTGCTAGATAATCAAACTATCGGTCCCCGCAAGTCACAAATAACTTGGGACTGTTATAGAGAAGCTCTATTGGTAGAAATAGACAAGAATACAGATATTACAACATCCACTACTAAGGAACGTTCGTCCTCAAAAGTTAAAGTCAAGAAAGTTCCTAAAGTCTCGAACAAATAAGGATACTGGGCCTACATCTCACTCTCGATATCCCAAGAAGCTTCCTCTACAGGGCGATGACTCCATTGGACCTTGACTACCAAAATCTCCCTGGTAAGCAATCGCCTTACATCACTAGCCAAAACAAGCATGGGCTCCTCCACAAAGGTCAACTGCTCATCCAACTAGACTGAGTCCCAACTAAGCACATGAGAAGGATCAATAATATATTTCCGCAACATAGAGACATGGAAAATTGGATGAACAGTGGCAAAGTCTGGAGGTAAGGCTAACTCATAGGCCACCTCGCCTACTACTTGGAGAATCTCAAAAGGGCAAATATAGCGAGGTCTAAGCTTACCATTCCTCCTAAATCTCATCACACCTCTCATAGGTGAAACACAAAAGAACATATGGTCACCAACTCTGAATCTCAAGGCACGGAGTCTACGGTCGGTATAGACCTTCTGCCTACTCTGGGCTGCTTTCAACCTATCCTGAATCACCTTGACTCTATCCAATGAGTCCTAAAGAAAGTATGTTCCACAGGGTATAACCTCAAAAGTCTCAAACCATCCTATGATGGAACGACACTGCGTACTATACAATGCCTTATAAGGTACCATATCAATACTCGAATAATAACTGTTGTTGTAGGTGAACTCCGTCAATGCTAAGTTATAAGACCCCGTAAAATCCTAAGCTTAATTCAATCCTTTAGGCTTATCAAGGGGTCCTAGACTTAGAATATTTTATCTATGTACTCAAACTTAGTGTCATTTTAGCATATGAAGGTTGGCAATATTATTCGCGACCTTTATATCCATTAAATATTGATGTTTAGGTTGATTCATGATCAGGAATGTCTGTAGGTGTTTTCGAACAAGTTTTGGATTTTTTAGACTTCGTTTGAAGCTCCTTTAGAATCTTAAAATAGAGGATCAACGCGATCTTGGCGCGCTGCGTCGACTATCATATTAATTAATATTTTCCCCAGCTACCAGCATCTAATTCTAGTAAATCAATGCAAACATGGAGTGATGCATTGGCTATCGCATCGATGCCATCAATGCGCCGCGTCAACCTGTGAGTCGGTAGCCCAGTTCTCAGTCATTAAAAGGCCGAATTATTAGGGGTATTTAGGTCTTTTTTCCTTGACCCTCAGCCCTAAAAACACAAAATTAAACTCCCTATAGAGTAAATATAGTCATTCTTTCTCAAAGTTGCTCAAGAATAAAACCCTAGGTGTTCAAATTTCAAATTAAGAACTCAAGATTCAACCATAAACTTTCAGAAATTCTTTAATAAAGGTATGTGAAGTGTTCATCCAAGGGTTCCTTCTACCCTTGGAGTCCAAGAAACTCTTTTAAAAGTTCATGTAGAGTGATTCCATGATTTCCATGATTTGAATTAAAGTGTATTCATGATTTATTGCAAGATTTATGTATAGTTAATTGGTAGATGTGCTTTATCATATGACTCCATGTTGAAAATCTTGGAATTGTATAATTGGAATTGAATCATGATGCCTACGTGTTTTGTTAGTATTAGGTGCATATATTGTGCCCCACAAGTGTTTGATGAATTGTCCATGTGAGTTGAATAGTGGAATTATATCATGTTAGCATGTATGCAAGTTCATGTCATGCAAGTGTTTACTTGAATTTCCAAAGAATGAATGATGAAAAAGTAGTTAATTACCACGTCTCAAGATTATGCCATGTCTATTAAGTTTATGCTATCGAGTCCTGGGGTATTTAATACCCGATAACTTAGTTGCTTATCTAGAGCCATGGTCAGTCACAGAGTGGAATTATTCATGTCTCGATCAGTAAAATTCAGTTAGTTACATAACTCAAGAAAGACTCAGTAATACTCAGTCAGTTAATAAAATTCAGTAGTATTCTATCAGTCCACGGAACTCAGTGAACCTAGTTCAGTTTAAATATACAGTACGGTAGTAATAGTCTAATCTAGCCTAGTACAGTTTAGAATTCAGTCCAGTGTCTATTTAGTTAGGAGTATAATTCAGCATTGACTAAGCCCAAAGATGGGGACTCACCTGCCAGTAAAGGGTGAAATCCTTAGAAGCAGTCCTTGCATTCCAGAACTACGTAGCCAGCATAGGTTGAGACATCAACCTGCAGATGAGGATTGATGAGGTGACCTACCTACCTACCAGTTAAAGGTACCATTATTCTCATTTAGAGTACCTACCAGATAAGGGTAACTCAACACATGTCCTTACCCGTGTCACAATATTGACACTGTTCCAAATGGGGTTACAGGTTGGACCCCAAATCAGTTAGAGAAGGGTCATGTCTGTTAGATGATTACTTTTCACAATCTCAGTTTTAGATTCAGTCTCAGTATGGAACTTAGTTCAGTTCTGTAGATTCAGGACTATCAGGCACAATCATCAGCTCAGTATGGGACTCAGTATAGTTCCATAGGATCAACACTGTCAGATATAGTCATTCAGTTACCAGTAATCTAGAATTCAGTGTTATTATGATCTCAGTACTATTTACATATTCATGCATGTACTCTCATTCAGCCATACTCATGTTATTCAGTTATTCTTGGTCATGCATGTGAACCCATGTATTTCAGCCTACCTCACTAAGCTTACCAGTACATTAAAAGTACTGATGCATGCTTTTCTTTTGTGCTATGATATCTTATATCATAGGTTCAGACACACGGGCTCCAGAGCACCCTTAGCAGTTCAGGTTTTCAGTAGTCAGCGTAGTGGTGAGTCCTTATAGTCCAAGGACATGGTTGTTTTTAGTATTTCAGTATTATTTGCAGTAGTCAGAGTTAGTTGGGGACTTGTCCCATCAACTCCACAGTTCAGATAGCTAAAGGCTTTTTAGACTAGAGTATTTTCAGGCAGTTGTTTAGTTTTCATTATTGATGTTCAGTTTTGGTATTGTGATACCATATTCAGTATTATTACAGTATTGAACCTTATGGCTAGTTTTTTGCTTGATTTCTGCATATTTCAGTATTATTGTTATTTAGTTATTATAGTAGGTACCATTCATGGGTTAGCTTGTGATCCTTCAGGATTATAAGCACCATGTAGCGTCTGGGGAATAGACTCGGGGCATTACATAAGTATTGATCCCACTGACCTCCAAAGTCCATAATACAAGATCGGTGTATATCTTCAAGTACATGAATAGTCCGCTCAGACTGACCATCTATCTGTGGATGAAAGGTTGTCCTCAAATCCACCTGAGTACCCAACTCTTCCTGAAATGCTCTCCAAAACCTCAAAGTAAACACAGATACTACTGGAAAATCGTGCTATAGCAACGGTTTATTTATCATCCTTACAGATACAAAATTATCCACATAGATCTATGGTGATGGTTAGGACAACCGATACAACTAAAGGTGTTACTATAGATTAAATGCGATGGAAGTTAGTGATGGGTTGGTAAACCATCGCTATACACAATGCTATAGCGATGGTTAACACTACCATTATTGTACTTAATTCTTTCATGAAGTTTAATATCACTGTCGTTATACATTAATCTATAGCGACGGTTAAAATCATCCCTAATATATACGTTGCAAGACCGTTAGAGTGTATTAGGACGACTGATAACCATCCCTATAGAGTGTATTGGAATGGTTATATAGACTCTATGACAATGGTTTACATTATGTTGGAATGGCTACCCACCCTTCCTATATTACGTATTTGGATGGTTATATTGTCTTTGGCGATGATTAATATTATGTTGGGATGGTTTTGAACCATCCCTATAGAGTGTATTAGGACAGTTATATAAGCTATGTCGAGAACTAATAGCTTGTTGGGATGATTTCCAACCGTCCCTATAGAATATATTGGGACGGTATATATCTATGGCGATGGTTAGTCCAAACTTTCCTTATAGCAGTTCATAATATATATTGCTATTACGATGGTAGCTTATTATTTGAGACGGCTATAAATCATCCTATAATCATTGTAGAATGGCTATTTAATGGTATTGAGATAGTTAAAATATAGGCTACAAGAACGGTTATTTAGGCTATTGGGACAGTTATTTTAGGCTATTCAATAATATTATATTATGCTATTACAATGATTTTTATAAAGCTAGCATAACACATAAAATGTACATATTATAATCACCAAAAGTAACAGTAACTATTAATTTCCAAAATGATTACAACCAAGAAACCAAATATTTTTGTGACCATTCAAAAAGAATAAAATGTACAAGTATTGAAAGTTCATCACTGTTTCAAACTTGGTCGAATTATCCAAAATAGATAGCGTAACATGAAGCCAATTATGTGATCAATCCCTTAGATCAGGTCTATTTCATCAATTTCATTCCAACCATCTTCTATGTCATGATCACCTACAATAAAAACAAAAACAAAAATATTAATTGGTAATACAAGCAAAATCCAGTCATTAGCTTTAGGCACATAGAAAATCAATTATATCAACTTGCAATGCAGTATTGACTCTACAATAAAGCCTTATCACCAAAAATTCAAATATGCAGCAACAAACTACTGCAACAACTAACTGTAACAAATCATCAGCAACAATATTTTTGCGATTAATCATCAACAAAACTGCAACAAAATCTAAACATCTTATTTTGGTGATTAATCATTAACAAAACTGCAACAACTAACCTGCAGCAATAGCACACGGCCAAAGTTTATTGTTGTTACTAACCAACAGCAACAACAGATAGAAAATCACTACTAACTAGACAAACCACACAGGTGCCCAAAAAATTTTTACAATAAGAGAACAATAACTCAATTCTCTTTGCTAAAGTGCAGTCACAGCACCATAAAAGATACAACACTAAACATCCAATTCATTCCAACAACATCAATATCAGCCACCATAAGAATTGAAATACAATTATTAGTAGTAAAACTAACTTAAATTAAAATTTCATACAAAACTTCTTCTGATCAGTCTAACAACACCAGTAAATTAGTCCAACAACACTAAACCATTCCAATAAACTTATAAATCACTCCAACAATAACCTTAGTAACCCTTCAATAATAACACTAACATATAGTGTCAAGAAAACTGAATCCCAAGAAATACAATGTCTCCAAGACCAATAGTAGAGTAACCAGCAACACATGCATTCTTAATACTTTTGTAAGAAGAATACAATTTCAGGAATAAGGTTTTCAAGGTTTAATTCATAGCTTGTAATGAACATATTTCAAAATATCAAATTAAATTGGATGTCTTTCCCATTTTATAAGATAACAAAGTGGATGCTTGTTTACCAATATCAGGGCTTAAAAGACTTAGTTAGTAGTTCTTGGCCAACCTGCATAGAAATTAGAAATAGATATAAATACCTACAAGGTTTCATGGAAAACCCATTCCTCCTACCACCAAATCTGCTTGGACATAATGGTATGTATTATAGGACATGATAGCATGACAATATAGGAATTAGAAAATGATGAAGGAATGTTTGTTTAGTGGGCATAAACATGTAGAAATAATACCTTTTAACCATTTACAACACCTGTTAAACAAGTAGAAACAACAAACCTACAGAAATAGCACACGGCTGAAGTTTGTTGAGGCTAACCAACAACAACAGCATATGGAAAATCACATCACACCATAAAAGGTACAACACTAAACATCCAATACATTCAAAAAAACATCAATATTAGCCACCATATGAATTGAAATACAAGTCTTAGTAATAAACTAACTTGAATCAAAATTTCAAACACTAACCTTGACTGTTTTGATTGTTTTTTCTGTTAGCTGCTAGTGTAGAAGTCAATTTTATTGGTGAAGAAATGGATAATGCCTCCAATTGCCTAGGATCAACTAATCCTACATTTTAAAGTTGAGCAATTATATCTTCAACAACTTCTTATCGAATGGTCCTCCTTTTCTCCTCGATTTGATCCTCTATTTTTTGCATTCTTTCTTGCATTTGTTGCACGACATCATTTGTGGCATGTGAAGTTGAATTAGATGTTCCATTTAACCTTTTTAGAGGAGTATTTTTAACCCCTCCCCAAACAGTCTTAGATGACCCAGATGTTCAGCACCCATGACGGCTGAAAATGTATCAATAGGTTGATCATCGGCACTCTGCTGTGTCTCAATTTCCTCTATTTGAGACTAATAATCATATTCAAAAGCACATTTAAATAATTAAAAAATATGAATTGATCATTTATGTTAATATAAACTTAAAAAAGATAAGTTTCATAAAATTTTACTAATGGTGTCTTCATTTGATGCCTTATATATACCATCAGATTTTCTTGCTCTTGTGGCCACAAATATCTCTTTTAGCAACAAAGTCCCCCTTTCTCCTTTTCTTATTCATATCATAATTAAAAAAATAAAAAATTATTTAAATAACAGGTTAAAACTCAATAATACACACGAGAACACACCAAGTTGTTGCGGACTAAAGCAAAACTCTTCTTCCCAGTAGTGTGTGGATTCATTAGCTTCTTCCGATTCTCAGTATTTATTTCAGACATTTTCAAAAAAAAATGAATCAATAACATTAAATATTGTAATAAAGGGATCCATCCGTAGCACTAACAGTAATATGATCACATATGGTGAAATACATTTTACCTGAAATTTTTTCGACTTCCAATATATGAGAAGCTCTTTGAATTGACATTTTGAAACTTTTTCGAGCCTTTTGCTCATTCGAATTTCATTATTTTCATATGGATCATAATGATCTCTCTTTATATCAGATCTATGCTTTCTCCGAGATTCTCAAATTCTTTCCAAAACCCAATGTTTTGTGGCCTCAGGAATATCATATTTTTCCTACAAGTTGGTTTCATTTAGGTAGAACAACAACAAAAAAATTATGCTTTTAGCTAATAAATGAAAAGAGTAGAAGTTTCAATAATCTCATTGTCATTCTACTTGTTAATTCGTCGTCAAAGTACAAAGAATTAGCAAATCATTATAATGACAGAAATAATGATATGTAACTTGAGAGACAGATCATTGAATAATTGATTTAACCAACTTCCAAATAAGAAAAAAATATTATGAATAGTAGGAAAGGCAAAAAATCGATTAAAAAATTAAGTAAAATCACTTGTAGTGATATGAAATATTAGTGATCGTTACAGTAGTAGTACTAGTATTGTTCTTATGTCTCCAATTTATAGGTATCACATCGTATTTCTTCAACCCATTAAACCTTGGCCATTCCCCCAAACAAGCAACACGTCTTACATTAGATTCCATTAATCTCCTCCAAACTAAACACTCACTTGAACAACTCCTTCTTACAAATTACCTCTATTTACATTGTTCGTCCGACAAAAACCTTGTCCTGCTCACAAAGTGTTTCATAAAGTTATATTGATAAACTTAATCAATTATACTTAATCAGTGTCTAATATAGTTGATAAAGTTAATCAATTATACTTTATCATTCGATAAAGTTGTAGTTATAAAGTTTAACAAGAAAAACTCTCACAAAGTGATTGATATTATTATATTGTTATACTTTATTAATTGTACTTTATCGGTGTTTGATGAAGTTGATAAAGTTTATCAATTGTACTGTTAGATAAAGTTTATCAATGACAGTACAATTTGATAAAGTTTACTGATAAAATTTATCAAAAATAGTATAATTGAAAAAAGCATTTGATTATTTTTTTAATTAGAAGATAGAGATTGAAACATAAAAATAAAACAGAGGAGGTTTTAAAAGGAGAATTGTGTGGTGGACGATATTTTTGTCGGACAATCAAAGTAAACAGATGTCGTTTTAAAAGAGAAAGTTGTTCAAGTAAGGGTTCAGTTAGGAGGAGATCAATGGAAGCTGATGAAAGATATGTTGCTTGTTAAGAGAAAGGGCGAAGAACCAATGGGCTAAACAAACACGATGTGATACCTATAAATTGGAGACATAAAAATAATACTAGTACTACTGTAATGATCAAGAATATTCCATATCACTACAACTAATTTTACTTAATTTTTTAAATCTATTTTTTTTCCTTTTTACTATTTATATTGAACTTTTCCATATTTGGAAGTTGATTAAATCGATTATTTGATGATCTGACTCCCAAGTTACATATCATTATTTTCTATGTCGGTCGTACACTTCAAAAATGTATACGGGTGTGTCGAATTATCCAAAAATAGTGTATTTTTTAAGAACCCGATATGTGTGCGGCAACATTTTGGAGAGTATGAGTAAATTTGATTATTTATGTCGTTTAGTGATTTACTAACACTTTGAAATTTGATGAAAAATTAGAAGAATCCCCTTATCATTCTACTTGTTATAGAACATATACATATATCAAACATATAGCAGATAACCAATAGCAAAACATATAAAACTATCAAAAATTATTATCAAACCTATATTTATATGCAAATAATATGATATTCAAAGGTCAACCGCAACAACACTTAAAAATATAGCCGATAGTAGATAATTAAACTTTACTTAACTAATTCTACATTTCTACTTACAAAACCAAAGAACTAAGGAGGCACAAACATTCTTCATCCAAGAACTTATTATTGAACAATTGCAATCAACAACACTGATAAAGCTAACAAATATAGCCACCACATTCATAGACACCAAATTCACTTAGATAAAAATATATCAACTATATATTGAATCAGTTAATTAAAAATATATCAAATATTTAAAATACAAACCTGGGTATAGTACCATAAATCTTGTTTAGTATCCATACGCCTCCAATCAAAAATATCCAATGGGCAAAGGGTTGAATTCTTGGCCAATATGCCTAGGAAGCTGGCCAACTCAACTAGACTTCATCTATAGGTCCAACAGGTTGATTGTTCAAATTTAATGTGATCAGTTTTCTCTCTTGTCAGCCATGTTGAGGTTTGCCTTTTGTTTTCCTAGTGGAAGGCCCTGCAACTACAAGAAAATAGAAAAAATTAGGGGTCATGAATGAATTCAAAAAGTTTCTAAGTTATATGTTACCTTGTTGTTCAGAATGTTTATCTTTTGTAGGAGTGGCTGAATCTGTCATGATTTAGACCTGATCCTCCGCATATTCCTCAGCATCTGCATGGTTCTCCCCTACAGTTTGTTCAATATCTATAGACGGTAATGCTATTGTATTAGTGGTGCTAGTGGTGCTACTGGTGACTGCTCTGGTTCCATTAACTTTAGAAGATCCTCTTTCTCAGACCGTGTAGCTTAAACAATTTCATTTGTTGTCAGCATACGTCTTTTTTTATTGTTGACCATGGCTGCTAATGATCCAGGTTTACTATAACTCTTGTTCCTTGTTCTTTTTGAAGGCCCTTCTTGATCTATTTTTATAAAAAAACTATACAAATTAACCAGTCAACCAACAACTTAACTGCAGTAGTAAATGAGAAAAATTAGTCAACCATATTTTTTAAGTAAAACTTGTACAACTTAACTGCAAGCCCTTAGACTTCACTCATTTTGATCAAATCATTTTATTGTACTCAGAAAGTGGAACTTCTGGTTAGGATTCACTCATTTTGATGAACTCAACAAACTTCACAAATTATACCAAGTTTAAGGATGCAACACAAAGTACATAAGGTAAACATAAGATACAACACAAAACCCAAAACCTTAAACAAGAAAATAGTGTGTTATGCCTACCCCAACCCTAACAGTATATACACTTGATTTACTCAAAAAAATAGTGTGCCTACTCCATCCCCAACTGTAGCTGATGGAAGACAAATACTACCTACAAAATATGTATAATCACACACAGAAATGACCTATAACTATGCAAACATACACTTTCCAAAATAGCAATTACAAGACAGTGTAGAAGAGCAGTTCTACTGTACTGAAATAGATAGTGTAGAAGCAGTAAAAGACAATGAAAGAGAACAAGCCTACAACATCAACACAGCAATAAAAGTTTGCCTACTCCATCCCCAATGGTATATACACTTAGTTTTCTAAAAAAAATAGTATGGCTACTCCATCTCCAACAGTAGTTGATGGACAACAAATACTACTTCCAAAATGTGCATAATTATACACAGAAATGACCTACAACCCTGCAAAATACACTTTCCAAAATAGCAATTACAAGACAATGTAGAAGAGCAGTTCTACTGTACTAAAACAGATAGTGTAGCAGCAGTAAAAGACAATGAGAAAAAAGCCCACAGCATCAACACATCAATAAAAGCTCCACTAAATAGAACAACAACTGTCATTGTATTTAAGCAAGTAGCTAGCTAGCTAAAGTACACACACTACACTTTCTGCATGTTTCAAACCTCAAATCCACAAATGAGCCAAAATAAATGCCCACACCACGCTAGAAACTTATATCAAACCTCAAATAAAAAAACTAGCAATACCCAAGTCACTAAAAAGGCCAAAATGAAAGCCCACACTACACTGAAAAGTTATTTCAAACCTCAAATCAAGAAAATCAGCAACAACCAAGTCAACAAAAAAAACAAAATAAAAACACACACTACACTATAAAGTTATTTCAAACCTCAAATCAAGAAAACCAGCAATAACCAAGTCAACAGAAGAGCTAAAATGAATGTCCACACCACACTTTCAGTATTTATTAGACCTCAAATTAAATACACCGTAGCCAAGAAAATGAAGATAGATTAAGATAGACAAAAAGAGATAGAGTTTAGAACTTGGATTCTTTTTGGCGTAATTTGCAGTTGTAAATTGCTCAGACATAATGTTGAAAGAGGAATACTGAATTTGAAGAAGAAATAAAAAGACTTATCAATACAATAAATCCCAGAATAAGAAAGAGATACCAGAAAGAAAGACTTCGCAATGTGTCCAACATCTCTTAGCACATGTGTATTTGTTAAGTTCCACTAATTTAAGATATTTTAACAATTAACAACAAACAAGAAACAACATAAATGATAGCAAAACTCATTCTAATATACATTCATAACAAACCAGATCCAACTAAAAAAGAAATTAGCTACTTACCATTACATAGAAATTTTAAACAAGTTCAGAATATCTTAATATTGTCAGTCATCGGCTTCCATCCAATCCCAATCGGTATCATCAATGTCATATTCCTCTTCTAATAATCCCACTATATCTTTTGAATATCATGCAAGGGGAGGCACATCAAGGATATCAACAGAGAGATCATCTCTCGACCATCTGAGATCAACATCGAGTACTCTTTCTGATGAACAAATGTCATCATTTGGCTTCCTCTAAATGTTTCTTCAATATTGGGACAACTTTCTTCCTCCAAATCATACAAATCAATAGGAACTTTATTTTTGCACAATATATCCCTTTCTTAATTGGATCTTCCACATAAAATACTTGATGCACTTGTGATGCTAATATAAAAGGGTCATCTATGCTATATTTTCTATTGAAATTTATGCGAGTCAACCCATATTCATCCACTTCATTATAAAACCAATCACATCTAAATAGTACAACAAACCCCAATAATCTATCTCAATGATATCTTGAATGACTCCATAATAGATAACCATTCCGTCAATAGGATTCAAGTCTCTAGCACTAGCAAAACTATCTGTTGTTGCTGACAAAGTCACGCCACTACGTTCAGTCTTGCCTGAGATATCACATATCATTGTATGAAATTGATATCGATTAATGAAATATCCAGTATATCTTTTAGCCACAAAATTAGGCCCTACAACTAGCCATCTTAAATAATTTGGCACTTCTATATTTTTAACTTTTTTCTTAAACCATTCACCAAATTCTTGATAATGAATCTGTGCTTTTACCCATGCATTTCCTCGACTTTGATTATCAACTAAATCCTTATGTTCTCTGCCAGCATATATTGCCAATTAAAACAATAATGATGTAGATCAATTAAATTTAAAAATACTATGAAACCATATAAAGGAAGTTAAAATACTAATAACTATTCAATCTTACTTGATAAATATTTTCACTTGTTCATCTTTGGTATTAAACAAAGCATACCGATCTACTTCAAACCACTAATGATTATCCAGATCAAAAGTTTTGCCGTTTCATTTCTTCTTACTTCAAATTGGATAGCCTGTCATAGGAAATATAGGTGAAAAACCAGCTCCCTCTATTTGAATGTACTCATCCTCTTCTGTTGGATACCTACTAAATTTTGTCTTCACCCCATCATCTAGGTATCTCAAACAAAAGTTCAAACATTCTTCATCTAACAAAATCTCTGCTATTGATGCTTCGGGGATATTTTGATTGCGAATAAATCCCTTGAAGTTACACAGATTTCTTCCAATAGGATACATATGACGCAAAAGAGTCGGGCCTCCAAGCTTAATTTCATCTACTAAATGGATAAGCAAATGTGTCATTATATCAAAAAACTTGGAGGAAAGATCTTTTCAAGCTCATATTCTATGTCTATGATTTTAGCCTTCATTCTGTCAAGATCACTTCTTTTGATAACCGTACTATATATGGTTCTAAAATAATTCTCCAGCCTAATCAACGCCAAAGACATATTCTTCGGTAACACTTTCCTAACTGCAACCTAGAGCAAGTGATGCATTATGAAATGAGCATCATGACTTTTGTATCCTGAAACTTTCATATCATCTATTTGCAATCGACTTGATATATTAAAGGCAAACCTTTTGGTAATTTGGCATCTTTTAGAACAGTGTAAAACAACCTTTTCTCCTTCGATTTCATAGAGAAGCAAGCTTTAGCTAGATGAAATTTCTACTATTACCATCTTCTATTGGTTGAAGCTTTTTGGGTATCCCCATCTCATGCAAGTCATAGCAAGAATTTAAATGATCTTTGCACTTTCCAGCTATATCCGACAAAGTACCAAGCAAACTATTACTAAAACTCTTCTCTATGTGCATCGGGTCAAAGTTGTGCTGTAATTTATTTTGCGACCAACACGGCAATTCAAAAAATATGGATCTTTTTTGCCAGGGACCACACTATTTCTCTTTCCTTTTTTTTGGCCCATTCCAAAAACATTGTTGAATTCACGTAGTTCTTCAAGGACTTCTTCACCTGATAAGGGAGTAGGTGCAGTTTTATGCTCCTTTTTACCATTAAATGATCTTTTATCTCTTTGATAAGGATGATCAGAGGGCAAAAAATGTTTGATGACCCAAGTAACATATTTTACGACTGTGTTTGAGATATTGGGAGTAAGTACTATGATTACAAGTGGGGCATGCCCATTTACCCTTGGTGCTTCATCCAGAAAGCATTGCTAGTGCTGGAAAATCACTAACTGTCCATAATAAAGCTGTGCATATTAAATGTTTGGTTAGTTTTTACATTAAATATTTCCACTCCCACATTCCATAGTTCATTCAACTCTGCAATTAGTGGTTGCAAGTATAAATTAATATCATTCCAGGAGATGAAGGACCTGGAATAATCATTGATAACATAATATACTCTGGCTTCATGCATATCCACGGTGATAAGTTATAGTTCATTAACATAATCAGCCATGTGCTATGAGAAATGCTCATTGTTCTGACTAGATAGAAACCATTACTTAAAAGACCCAATCTAACATTACGAATATCTTTGGCGAAGTTGGCGTTACATGGAATCAAAATGTTACCAAGCTTCCCTATCGTCAGGATGTCTTAAATTTCAATCTTTGGGTCATTCAGTAGCATGCCATCTCATAGACACAGATGTTTCAGAACACCTGAATATCCTCTAAAGCCTAGGCTTTAAAGGAAAGTACCTTAAGACCTTCACAGGAACTTTGATGGTCTTATTAGTCAACTTATTATTAACATTCTTCCATCTAGAAGACCCACATACAATGCAATTATCAAGATTTGCATTGTTATTCCAAAACAACGTGCAATTATTAGGACATGCTTGAATTTTTTCATAATTAAGACCCAAATCTCTTATTACCTTTCTTGCATTATGGAAAGACTCAGGAATCTGAGCGAATGGAAAAGCCTCTTTTATCAAGTCAAGCAAGTCTGAGAAAGCTACATTACTCAGCCTATGAATGCATTTAAACAAGTACAATCGAATGGTGAAACTCATCCTAGAAAAATTCTCACACCCCGAAAATAAATCTTATTTCCCTTCCTCCACTAATTTAAAAAATCTCCTAACATCTTCAGATAATCCCCCTCTTACTTCATCATGCCCTTCATGCCTCTAGTTATCTTCTATATTTATAAAAGTATCATGAAGTAGTTTATTAATTTCATCATGTTAGTCAGCAGATAATCCCTATCTTACTCCTTTAGGCACTTCATGCCTTGAATGTGGAATATTTGTTGATGAAACTCTTTCTCCATACAAAATCTATTGAGTGCATTTAGGAGCAAATCCATGACCAAATAAGTGATCCTCCACCATTTCTCGATAATGCCAATAGAGATTAAAGCATAATCTACAAGGGCATAATATTTTATTTCCTAGAGAAGCTCACTCAAATGCCTTATTGATAAAATCCTTGACTCTATTTTCATACTCATCGGTGGATCTTGAGAGATACATTCAACTTATGTCTCCAATATCCATTAAATAGCCTATGTTACATATTTAAAATATTGGAGAAACAAAATCATGAGTACAACCAGTAACAATATACAAACAGTAGCATTGGGAATGTGAAATAATTTGTATAACATATATTTAATAAACAATTAAACAAAGATAATTCAAATTGTTTAAATAATTTGCCCTAGACCTCTTATATAAGATAATTTTAAAGTATGTGTTGTTCCAAAGTATAAGTTCATAGTCACTAATCATTGGTGATTAAAGAAGGTCCATAAGAATCAAACCTTAAAACTAATCAAATAGGTCATGTAAAGTCGTATGTCAAGGGATAATAAATATTAAATAGACACAAATAGATAGAGACCAATCACTTCCGATGACACACAACACTCAAGGATAAACATCCAACTATATAAAGTCAAAAATCAAAAACCAATTCTTCACTGTGTAGAGGATATATAGACATGAGAATGTTTTCTTTTTTCACAATTTCAAGTCCTAACTAAGGAGTAAAACTAACACATTTAACACTATAGTTACCTTTGATAATTACAAGTAAGTACTATTTCAAAGAAAAGCAGAAAGATAGTCAGGAAATGAGTGCAAAGCCATGGAAAGGATGAATGCATGTATTAATCAATACATTACAAATCACCATCACATGAAAATGATATTTGTGTAAACCAAATAATCAGTTTATAAAAGTTAATGTAAAAGATAAGAGAAGCATTAATCTTGGAGACACAAGTTTCTATTTTGTATCTCTAACAGAAACAAACTTAAAGTCTTGGAGAAGCACTAATTTACAGAATCAAAATTCTGCTTTCAGGTTAAAAATAAAATCAAAATATCTATCATTGCAGAGATTAAAAATAATAGTGATTACCAGGATGTCAAGAGCTAAAAATTTACAAGATTTCTTTGTTACTCATATCTCTTACTGATGGCATGAATTCACCTAATACAACACAGATGAAACAATATTGGTTAGTTTGGAAAGTTGGCCAGTATATATCGACAGATGGATAGCAGTTCAGATCATGAAAGTATATAGAGAGAAATTGAGCAAAATAAGATAGGCTTCATATTGTATAACAACAACATGGCCTCGTGAACTATGCATACACAATAAGCACAAAGGAAAAACTTCAACAACAATATGTCTTTAGAATTGCTTGCACATTCAACAACAACATGTCTTTATGCCTGAAAAATGAATACAACAAAGAATTTCTTAGAATTATCATTAGTGGCATCGTAAAATCATCACTCATACAATATAGTCAGTCAAAAAAGAGTTTTTTAATATTACTAGAACTCGTACTTTTAATGAACTTTTGATTTTCTGGAATCTGTTAAGACTGTAGTGATTCTATAAAATGATCAAATGGAGTAGTAATGTTATAAGAGAAGGATATATTTCAACTAGATAGGTGTAGTGGCCCTTGTGATGCAAATTATAAATGAACCAAGAATTTAAAGTAATTGAACAATTATCACAATGAGACTAGTTTCATGAATCATGATACATATGCATCGACAGTAAGACCCACATAGACAACATCCTTTGTTTTCAACTGGAATCTGCATTCTTTGAAGTTCTTTTAAGTTCAGACTGCACTACGACTAATATTTTGTCCAAAACATTTGCAGAAATTCAGAATCCTACATGTTAGTATCTATGTTGCTCATAATGTGATACTTAAGCACCTAAAGTAGAACTTTTGACAAATAAGATGAATTGCTCAAACTCAATTGGTCGATTATTGCTACTGATTTAGGGATCGTCTACAACACACAAGCAGCTGATCATAGTAAAACATGAGACAATTTCCTAAATAACTAGGATCACACAGTTGAAAGAACGTTAAAATTCCTTAAATAGATTCAAATTCTCACGTACTTTAAACTATGAAAACTATGGGTTTATCATTATAGTAATTAGTTTATGGATGCAATGACATGATACAACAACATATCTATCATTCTAGTGATACTCAAGCAAAATAGATTATCATCATAGCAATGCTTTTGTCATTGCAGCATCATTGTTGCAGTGATGGACCTGTCGCTGCAATGCTACCAAAACAGTAGACCAAGAATTATTTTCATCCTTGACCATTTCACAACATACTTCTAAAATTTCAACATCACGTACTGATTCTTTTATAGTAATCATTTGAGCTCCACTAAGTTATTTAATGTACCTAAAGACTTTATGACTTCATAAACTCAACATCTAACATCTTATAGACTCAAATCCACCAATCAACACATCAATAACTACCAGATTAGACCATAAAAAACTCCAAATGACTTAAAACCCCAATAAATTCGTAGCAATTATAACAACATACCACAAAATCTGAATGACTTTCAAAAACCCTCAAAATCCACATATCAAACACCACGAAATCCACAAATTCAATAAACTATCATAAAATCAATAAACTATCATAAAATCAGACCACAAAAGCACATGCAACGCAAATGAGTGAGAGTAGGTTCATTAATTTTTACATGCAAACCATTTCAGAGAATAAAATCAACTAAAATTGGAGAAGAACAAAAGAAAAGAAGACACTAAATTTGCATTTCTTTCTCAAATTAAAATAGCAAAATCAAAGAAAACAACATTAATACACAAGAGAAAACAGTAGTACCTCATGAAATAAAACAACAGTACAACAAAACTTTCTACTGAAACCACAAATGTAGTGACTAAGAGAAATTACCTCTGAACTGAACTTATCCAGCTACGAAGAGAGAAAAATGGCGCAATTATCATTGTTGCATGACTGAACTGAGGGAGCAATTTCAGCAAATTGAGGAAAATAAATAAATGCTCGAGAAAACAATGAGAGAATATAATTATACTCCAAATTGTTGAGCAAATTTAGTGGTAAATTAAAGAAAATTAGGGAAAATTATTGAGGAATTTGGCAGCATACAATTTAGAGTAGAAGAAAAATGGGGAAAATGAACTGAGATTCTAACCCTAGGCTTCTAAAATGAGCTAATATATTTTTTAATTAATTTTTTAATAAAAATTATTTTAAAAGGTGGGCAAAATAAATGGTGGAAGGAAATTTCCCGGGAAATGTTAATTTTTTAGAAAAATAATTATCTCTATACATGATCTATGGCGACAGTTCTATAAACCGTCGCTATATATATACCCATTGGAACAGTTGAATATAATAAACTATGGTTGTTTCTTTTAATTGTCCCAATAGGGTATACATCTTAGGCAATGGTTATAACTATTGCCATAGTATGCTTTATAGCGACAGTTGTACAACCGTAACCAATTAGTGTTGCCATAGCTGTATTTTCTAGTAGTGAGAACTATGATCTGATATTATTGACGCAGGGACCCCATGCAAATGAACTATCTCTCGCACATAAATTTAGGCTAATCTCTCAGTACTGAAGGTCATCTGAATAGGAATGAAGTGCACCGACTTTGTCAAGTGATCCATAATAACCCAAATACCATTGTGACCACAGGGATGCACCCCACTAATGAAGTCCATGGTGATCATTTCCCATTTCCACTTAGGAATGGGCAATCTCTGAGTCAATCTGCCTGGATGTTGATGCTCGGCCTTAACCTACTGGCAATAAATACAATGAGCTACAAAGTCTACTACATCCTTCTTCATACCATCCAACTAGTACAACTGCCTCAAATATCTATACATCTTAGTTGTACTGGGATGAATAGAATATCTAGAACTGTGAGCCTCATGCAGAATTGATAGAATCAAATCATCGAGTTGGGGAACATAAATATGACCCATAAAACTCAAAATACCCTCAGAATCCATGGTGTATCTCCCAGATTCATCACTCACTACGGAGATAATTTACTATCCTTGAACTGACGATCATGAATCTGCTCAAATAGGTAGGACCTCGCCTCCATACAAGCCAAGACCCTCGCAGGATCTGAAATATCAAGGTGAACCATTAAATTGGCCAGGGACTGGATGTCCCATGCCAATGGCCTCTGAGAAACTGAAATACAAGCCAAACTACCTATGCTCACCGTCTTGCGACTCAAGGCATCTGCCACCATATTAACCTTACCCGGATGATACAAGATAGACATATTGTAATCCTTTAGCAACTCCATCCACCTACGATGGTGAGTATTAAGCTCTTGTTGGGTCATAAGATGATTAAGACTACGATTATCGATGAAAATCTCACAACACATACCATACAAGTAATGCCTACAAATCTTGAGCACAAAAACTATCACTGCCAGCTCCAAATCATGAGTGAGGTAGTTGCACTCATGCACCTTCAGTTGTCTAGAATCATAGGTAATAACACGACCCTGCTGCATCAAAACACACCCAAGAAAAACACCAGAAGCATCACAAAATACAGTAAATCCCTCGCCCTTAACTGGAAGAGCTAACACCAGGGTTGAGGTGAGACAATCATTGAGCTTTTCAAAGTTCAACTCATACTCTTTGGACCATTAGAAGGGAACCTCCTTCCAAGTTAATATAGTCATAGGGGCTGATGAGGTAGCAAAGCTCTCAATAAAATGCCTGTAATAACCGGCAAACCCAATAAAACTGTGAACCTCAGTCGGAGACCTAGGCTTAGCCCAATCACAAATCACTGAAATCTTAGTTGGGTCTACCATAATACCCACCTTGGACACCACGTGTTGAAGAAAAGACACCGACTCAAGCCAAAACTCACACTTGGAAAACTTGGCAAAAAGCACATGCTCTTACAAAACTTGGAGCACAATCCTCAAATATTGCACGTGTTTCTCACTACTCCTCGAATATACAAGGATATTATCAATGAACATAATAACAAATGAGTCTAGATAAGGTATGAACACATGGTTCATCAAGTCCATAAATGTTGTTAGGGCATTGGTCAGTCCAAAAGACATCACCAAAAACTCATAGTGACCATAACAGGTCCTGAAGGCTGTCTTTGTGATATCCTCATCCCAAATCCTCAACTGATGATAAACAAACCTCAAATCTATCTTATAAAATATAGTTATGCCCTGAAGCTGGTCAAATAAATCACTAATGCAAGGCATAGGATAACAGTTCTTCACCATCACCTTATTAAGATGCCTAGAAGTAATACACATCTGTATTGAGCCATCTTTCTTCTATACTAATAAAATAGGGGCTCCCTACAGGGACACACTCGGTCTAATGAACCCTTTGCTAAGAAGATCCTAGAGCTGAGAGTTCATTTTCTTACGATCTGTAGGAGCCATGCGATAAGGTGCCATAGAAATAGGTCGGGTACCAGGTTCAAGATTAATAACAATCTCAATCTCACGGTCAGGATGGATACCAGGAAAATCATCAGAAAATAAATCAAGAAACTCACACATAATAGGAATAGAGTTAAGCGTCGGACTCTCTACACGGGTATCATATACATAGGCGAGATAAGACTCGCAACCCCTCGACATAAGCTATCTAGCACAAATATAAGAAATAATCCCTATCGTCTTATGACTAATTGTTCTCTGCCACACAACTGGGGTAAAGCGAGCATGGCTAAGGTAACGATCTTGGCAAAATAATCCATGACTGCGTGATAGTGGGACAACTAGTGCATGCCCAGAATCACATCAAAATCCAACATATCTAGAATAATAAGATCAGCATAAGTATCAACATCACTAACTATCATGAGACATAATCTGAATACTCCATCCACTACTAAAGAATCACCTACAGGAGTAGATACATGTAATGGCACGGATAATAAATCACTAGAAAACTCTAACTTTGGTGCATAATAAGTGTATATATATATATATAAATAAGTGGATCCAGGATCAAATACAGCAAGAGGCAACTTGCAGCATACCAAAATTGCACCAGTGAATACTGCACTCGAAGTATCAACCTTGGGCCTAGCAGGTACTGCATACAACTGACCACGCCTGCCACTTGGATGGGTACCTGAATGAATACCTACCCTGCCTTCCTGAGTACCACCTAGATCACCTTGGTAACCACCTCTACGACCTCACGTACCACTCCTACTTGAGGGATGAACCGCCTTAATAGGAGTAGCTCCCTAGCCTGAAACAACTATCACCCCACGACTAGGGCACTCTCTAGAAAAATAACCAGGAAGTCCACAAGTAAAATAAGACTCACGGGAAGAACCAAAACTCACATATTTGGTTGATCCGACATAGCTACCACGGCTAGCATAGCCCATAGATGAATCTCTCATAGACTAATCACCATCCTTACTAGGGCATCCACTGGAAATAAACTATTCCCTATTAGCAGTCTGAAGAGCTGCCTGAACTGGTTGACTCTGAGGCTGGAGAGATGGACACGAAAGATGTCCAACATAAGAAATACCATCTCTAAATTGGGAACTACTATAACTCCCTCCAAATATTCCCTAAAACTTAGGCCTTTTATTATGGCCCTCTTACTGTATGTTCTCCATCACCCTAGTATAATCCGCAACCTGAGCAAAGGTCCTACCTACAGTAACCAAACTCTGAGTAGCCATACGAATAGGAAGTCTCGATCCTCTTATAAAGCATCAAACTCTCTTATACTCAGTATCTAATATATTTCGTATGCCTAGCTAGCTCATGGAAATGAGCCTCATACTCAGCGACTATCACACAACCTTTGACCTAAAGAACTGATATCTTAAATGATTTCTAAGGCTACACGACATGAACTTCTCCAAGAACATCTCAGAGAACTGAGCCAAAGAGAGAGGGAAAGATCCAATTGGTCTAGAACTCATAAAACCCTTCCACTAGTGTCTAGAAGACAAGTCCAATTAAAATGTGGTGTATTCACACTACGAGTCTCAGTAAGGCCTAACCCATAAAGCCTATCCTCATAAGAAGTCAAAAACATAAATACATCCTCTCTAGGAGCACCAGCAAATCTAGGAGGAGCCAACCTCAAGAATCTACCTAGTGTCTTCTACTCCTCAGTAGACATAAAAGGTTGGGTCACAACTATTTGAACAACTATCCGTTGAACAACAGCTGGAATAGAAGAAACCTCAACTCCAGGAGTTGCAGCTGCAGCTGCAGCCTGCACTCTTGCTCAGATATAGTGCAAAGTACCAATAATATCCAGCAGCGGAACCAAAGCATCCCTAAGTAAAGAAAAGGGGATGAATACTGGTAGAGCCTAGGCTGGTCCCTGATCCCTAACTAGGAATAAATTATGAAATTGGGTCTCGAGACCCTCCTCACATATCACTAAAGCACGTGCCTTAGGCATCTACAAAATAATAAAGTCAACAGAGTATCCTACAAACCAACTCAGACTCTTAGCACAATAAAAATGAAATAAGTGAAGGACTCCTAAGAATGTCACATAGCCTCCTGAAGATAGAAAACAAATGCCAACGTTCCGATCCATAGGACTCTATTAGATACTTGTTCTTGTACTAATAATAGAGGTGAAACCTAGGCTCTGATACCAATTTGTCATGACCAGAATTCTGAGTCATGATGGCACTACCACATCCCACTGATAGGTAAGCCAATACTGTAACCTGGAGCTAATGCAATGGGTTACCTCGATAGAAATGTCTAACACAGACCCTATTTATGAATAAAATATAAATAATAGTATTTCACAACTAAAGAAAACCAATATTCAATACCAATCCTATGACCTGATAGTATTAGTACAAGAGCATCTAGACTTAACAATAGAATTTAGAACTCCAAGTCTCCAATGTTAAATAATCTCATTCATTTGTCTCTGAAACAAAAGACAAATAAAGATAGAGGGGAAAGAAGGCAACTCAAACTCTAAGAGTTTACCCTGTCTCCAGATAGTCAACATAGCATGAACTAGCTCAACGTCGGCATCTAGAATTGGGTCTGCACTAAAAAGGTACAGGAGTATAGTATGAGTACCAAAACACGGGTACTCAGTAGGCATCATTGGCCGACTGAGCTAAATTATAATATAAAGATGATATAAAGTAAGACAATATCTTCTCTTCTATCACTGTAACAATATCTATACTACTTAAGGCAATAGCACGATATACTATATCAATAGACTTCATAGTTGTCAATCAAATGAGTATCATTTTGGAAGCGTGAAGTCACATACCCAATATCAATCTTGTAATTCATATTCAACACATATACATCACTAAAGTAATAAACACAAGACTTACTATGACATCCTATACCGCTGGGAAGTACACGCAAAAAACATAACTAAGAACTCATCACAGCGTCCCATACCACCGGAGAGTACACAGAAAGAATACAATACAAAAAATCATCACGGCATCCCATACCACCGAAGAGTACACCAAAAGATCAACCAATAATATAATAAAACACAACTACTCCACACTTGTTGAAGCTACCGATAGCACAATGCTTCCATGGCTTATTACCGAGAACCACATCTAAGATCCATACCATAATTTAACCATGATGAAATCAATATTTTTATAGCATAGTTATATAGTTATGAAATCTCTAGTTCATTGATAAACTCCATGTTTTAGTCTATTGAAGTTAACCTCCATTCCCATAATCCACTAGACTATAAGTCTTATAGTTACTAGTCATCAATTAAGGAACGGCTAAAATTTAGCCATACTATTCATTATTCATCTATCACAAGGCTACTTTCTAGATAGCACTCTCATTATAGAAGTCATCAACTAAGCCACCATAGTATTACATATTAGAAGTCAACCTATTTATTCATCATGCAATATTATACCTTGTATTGTTGATTTGTTCAACCAGATTCAGGGAGAGACAATGGTCTCTAAGATTTACTTGAGATCTAATTACATTAGTTGAGGATTCAGACAGAGAACATCCCTAGGAAAATCTTCAGTTCCTGCTAAGGCCATTATGAGGCCCTGGTGATGTATTTTGGATTGACTAATTCCCCAATCATATTTATGGATTTTATGAACTGGGTGTTTAGTCCCAATTTGGACTTTTTTGTGATTATTTTCATTGATTATATCCTTGTGTATTCAAGGAGTAGGGGAGGAGCATGAGCAATATTTGAGAATTGTGCTCCAAACTTTGAGAAATCATAAGTTTTATGCCAAATTCTAAAAGTGAGAGTTCTGGATCAATTTTTTTACATTCCTAAGACATGTGGGGTTTAATGATGGGATTATAGTGGATGCGGAAAAGATTGAGACTATTCATGATTTGTCTAGACATACATCTCCAACTTAGGTTCATAGCTTTACTGGTTTGGCAGGTTACTACAAGTAGTTCATTGAGGGTTTTGCTACTATTGCAGCACTGATGAATAGATTGACTAGAAAGAAGGTTCCTTTTTTATGGTCCAAGGAGTGTGATTTAGGATTTTTTAAGCTCAAGGGATTGCTCACTTCAGCTCCTATTTTGACTCTTCCTATTGAGGGCTAGGGATTTATCATATATTGTGATGCTTCTGGTGTTTGTTTTGGTTGTGTTCAAATGCAGAAGGGTTGAGTTATTTCTTATACATCGAGGTAGATAAAGGTCCATGAGCAAAACTTCCTCACTCATGATTTGAAGTTGGCGGTATTTTTTTTTGCATTCAAGATTTGTAGGCACTACTTGTATGGTGTTTATTTTGAGATTTATTTCAGCCATAATAGTATTCAGTAAATTACGACCCAGTGGGAGCTTAATTTGAGACAATACAGGTGAATTAAGTTGTTGAAGGACTATGATATCTCTACTCTATGCCATCCAGGCAAAGTGAATATGGTAGTAGATTCCTTAAGCAGTAAGGAAGTGAGTATGAGTAGCTTGGCTCTATTTCAGTTTTGAAGTGATCATTGGCTTGGAACGTTCAATACTTGGCTAACTTTATGGTTCGACTTGACATTTCATAGTCCAGGAGGATCCTTTCTAGTGTTAAGGCTAGGTCTACCTTAGTTGAGCAAATTCAAAGTTTCCAATTTAAGGATAGTATATTTTATGGCATTCGTGATCAGATTTTGAGGGGTGAGTCCAGGAGGGCTACCTTGTATTCAGAGGGTAATTTAAGATATGATGGTTGCATTTGTGTTTTGGGGATTAGATACTTGATTTAATTGATATTACAAGAAGCTCATGGCTTTAGATATTATATTCACCCTGGTATAGTAAGATGTATAGAGATTTGAGGCAATATTACTGGTGGGTGGCATGAAGAGAGATATAACAGACTTTTTAGCTCATTGCCTATATTGTAAATAGATAAAGGCCAAGCATTAGAAACCTGGTTTCCTGATTTAGAGATTAACTATTCCTGAGTAGAAGTGGGACCGGATCATTACGGACTTCATGAGTGGTTTGTCTCCCAATTCTCATAGTTTTGATGGCATTTGGGTCATTGTAGATCAGTTGACCAAATTAGCCCATTTTATCCTTATTTTTTTGCCTTTCAGTACATAAAGGTTTGCTCGGATCTATGTTCGTGACATAGTTTACTTGCATGGAGTACCTATATCTATTATTTTAGAGAGAGGCTCCTTGTTCACTTCTAGCTTCTCAAGGAGCTTTTAGGAGGAGTTGGATACTCAGTTTGACCTCATCACTGATATTTACCCTCAGACAGATAGGCAGTTAGAACAAGCTATTCAGGTTCTTGAGGATATGCTCCACGCATGTGTTATGGACTTTGGAGGCCAGTGGAAATAGCACTTAACCTTAGCACAGTTTGCCTATAATAATAGCTACCATTCAGGGTATTATATGTTAGGTTTTTTTAATCTTTGATGGGATAGTTTGATACCTCCAAGGTTAAGCCTCATAGTATTGACTTACCTCATGAGTCGTTGGATAGGGTCTGGGTAATTCACGATAGGTTGAGGAAATCTTAGAGTAGGTAGAAAAGTTGCATTCATCATAGACTTTGTGCCTTGAAGTTTGGAATGGGTGACCGGGTTTTCCTTCGAATATCTTTCATGAAGTACGTAATGAGGTTCAGGAGGAGGAGCAAGCTCAACCCCAGGTATATTAGGCCATTTGAGACACTTCAAACAATTGGAGAGGTAGATTATGAGATGGTCTTTCCCAAGATTCTACAATTGTATACCCTATTTTTTATGTCTCTATGTTGCGGCATTATCTAAGATGAGTCTCACGTACTTTGGTTGGACTTGGTTCAGTTGGACAAAAGTTTGACATTCATGGATGAGCCAGTTCTCATATTGGCCAGGGATGTCAGGCGATTCTGCTCTAGATAAATTTTAGTGGTTAAGGTTCAGTGGAGACACCATCCAATCAAGGAGGTTACCTAGGATTGAGAGTGAGATATGGGCGGGCCCCATATCCTTACCTGTCTGAGCCTTTAATTACACCTTGATCCTTTAGTTTCATGGATGAAAGTCCTTTAAGTAGTGGATATTGTAATGACCCTCTAAGTCATTTTATATATTTTCTCACTTTTGTCTTTTTATATCTTTCCTATAACTACCCAAGTCATTTATGAATTGCTGGAGCGGACAGTTCGAATATCAGGTAGTTTATTTGGCTTTAGAGCCAAATCCCTATTTTGAAGTTTTTATTGTTGAGAATTGGGTATCGAGGTTAAACATTAGATGAATGGACTTATATGCCAATTTTAAGAGTTCCATCAGCTCCAAAACATCGATTTTAGGCTGGGGTACCTTTTATTTGGGTATCGAGCCGACAAGACTTATTTTGGACTATTGGGTGGATTTCGGTTAAAAAGACTATTGATTGTGAGACATATATTTCATCGAAATGATCCTAGAAGGAAATTTTGATAGCGTTGTTGAGTCCAAAATATCGAATTTGGTGTGGTTGCATAGTTTATTTTCATTCATGGGGTTTTGAATAAATTCCAAAAGTCTCATCAAAACTTGGCAAGTGTTGTACAGTCACTTAAGTGAACCTTTAGTCACTTAAGTGGAGGTCACTTTAGCTACAAAGGCATCGCTTTATTGACCAACCCACATCCCTGCCTAGAAGCTTTAGCTGAGGCCTCGCCGCTTTAGCTAAGGAACATTTTTAGGACACTCCCCCACTTTAG
The DNA here is from genome assembly GCF_002878395.1 of Capsicum annuum. Classification (NCBI taxonomy): domain Eukaryota; kingdom Viridiplantae; phylum Streptophyta; class Magnoliopsida; order Solanales; family Solanaceae; genus Capsicum; species Capsicum annuum. The sequence continues at coordinate 103,905,116 of NC_061113.1, read as the reverse complement.
CGAGCCGGCCATTAGCTTGGCTACTTAAGTGACGGTTTGTCTCTTTAGCGACAACCACTTAAGCGGTCAATTGGCCACTAAAGTTTTCATCGCTAGTGTATATAAGACTTGGAATTTTTTGTGTTTGGTTATTTTTAAGTCTCAAAAAACTAGAGATCTAAGTGATTGTGGAGAGCAATCCTTGGGTGTACAGGGCGAGCTAGAGAGTTCGTTGGTGTCCTTTTCTAATCAAAGATTTTTGGAAGTTTTCTTTAATTTCTTAGTTAATTCAATGATTTAAACATAAATCTCCACATTCTTTGTGGGCTGATTTGAGGGAGTATTTATGCTCGAATTTCACTCATTTTTGTAACGCTCCAAATCTGGTACCCAGAACGCTACACGATGCTCATGACTCTGAAAAAACACAACCTAATCCATGACTGATATGTGTACCTATATACTGCATAAAATACTTTATAATGCAAAAACATGAATTGAAAGGCCATAAGGTTCAATACTGAACATGATCTGAATGATATAACATCTGTGTGGGGTAATGGAATACACAAAACAGAACCGAACATAGTGAAGTCGAAACATAATAGTCTAGAAAGCCTCTAACTGACTGAACTGTCTAAATAAGGAGTTGATGGGATATGTCCCCAACTAACTACAACTAATAAACTAATTAATGAGATAGTAAGGAATAATCATGTCCTCAAATGATGAGGGCTCACTTCTAACTCTGACTGCTGAAACTGGAATCTACTGCTGATCTGGAGCTCGTGTCTTTGAACCTATGGTATAAAACACTATAGCGCAAATGTGTCAGTACTTTGAATGTACAGGAATACATGTGAGGTGGGCTGAATGCATGGGGTTTATATGCATGAACAATACTGGCTAACTAACTAATATGAATATGAGAATACATGCATGCATACATAGTAACTATATCTAAAAATCGTGATATCATGAGTATACTGATAACTAACATGACTAATGACTGAATTCTGATAACTGATAACATGAGTGACTGTATCTGACAATCCTAAATTTGATAGAACTAGCTGAGTTCTGTACTGTATCTGAGTTGACTGTATCTGACAGTCCTGAATTCTGAAGAACTATCTGAGTTCTTTTACTGAGATTGTAGGAGGTAGTAATTTGACCAACATGCCCCAAATGATTCATTATAGCTGAATTGGGGTCCAATCTATGCCCTAATTGGAAGGGTGTCAATACGGCACCACTGATAAAGGCAACATGTGAGTGACCCTAATATAACAGGTAACTCTAGTGAGAATGGTAGGAACCCTTATATAGTAGGCTATGCCACCTCATCTACCCTCATATAGCAGGTTATGATGTCTCAACCTATGCTGGATACATAGTTCTGGAATGCAAGGATTGCTTCAAAGAATCACACCCTCATATAACAGGTGAGTTCCCATCCTTGGATTCACTCGGTGCTAATTTCTACTCCCATCTAAATAGACATGGAACAAATTTACTGAACTGAACATGGACTGAGTTACAGAATTCCGTTGACTAACAAAATATTACTGATATCTGAAAACTGACTGAGTTCATGAGATCATAGATAGTTCCTGAGTCATAAGACTGTCTGAAGTCTAAGGATTCACAGCTTGACTGAGAGTATTGTGGAAACATGACATGGCTCTAGGTACACAGCTAATATTTTGGGTACAAGTACCCCCAGGACTCGATGGAAGGAAACCTGACCAAGCATAACTTACTTGAACATATAACTAACATCATAATCCATAATACATTTATAGAAGTATTTCATCAAAACATGTGATAGACTGATTTCACCAAAGAACTTTGACTAGAGGGACTTCTTTGTTCCTCAATCTACGAGTGTGATAGTCTAAGATTTCGACTGGAATCTTTTCATAAGAGAAAGTGTTCTGAACATCAATGCTCTGAATAGGGACTACAACTGATGGGTCACCTATGCACTTCTTAAGAAAAGAGACATGAAAAACTGGATGAACTGAGGTTAGATCTGAAGGCAATTCAAACTCATAAGCTACCTTGTCGAATCGACTAAGAATCTTAAAGCGACCAAAATATCGGGGACAGAGTTTCCCTTTCTTGCCAAACCACTTCACTCCCTTCATGGGAGAGATCTTTAGATAGACACAGTCACCAATCTCAAATTCAAGATCTTTTCTACGAACATTTGTATAAGACTTCTATTGGATTTTAGCATCCCGGAGTCTTTCTCTAATCAACTGGACTTTTTCTAAGGTGTCGAATACCAAGTCAGGACCTATAACTGAGGCCTCACTAACTTTGAACCAGCCAATTGGAGACCTATATCTCCTACCATATAGAGCTTCGAATGGAGCCATATGAATACTGGAATGATAGTTGTTGTTATATGTAAGCTCAATCAAAGGTAAGTGGCCATCCCAAATTCCCTTGAAATCGATTACACACGCCCTTAGCATATCTTCTAACGTTTGAATGGTCCTTTCTAAAGGTTGTACTAAGATGAACTTGGGTACCAAGACCCTTTTGGAATGCTTTCCAGAAATGAGAGGTGAACTGGGTACCTCTATTTGAGATAATACATAATGGAACACCGTACAATCTGACCAACTCTCTAATGTAGAGTTTGGCATAATCCTCGGCTGAATAAGAGATAAGGACTGGAAGAATATTGGCTGATTTGGTTATTCTATATACAATACCCAAACTGAATCATGTTGATGACGAGTTCGAGGAAAACCCATCACAAAGTCCATGTTCACAACTTTCCATTTCCAAGAAGAAATACTTAACTCATGCATGGACCCACTAGGGTTTTGATGCTCTATCTTAACCTACTGATATGTAGAGCACTTAGCCACAAACTCTACAATATCTCTCTTCATCCCACTCCACCAATAGATTTCCCACAAGTCGCGGTACATCATTATGGCCCCTGGATGAATAGAGTAGCATGCACCATGTGTTTCTACAAGAATTTGCTACCTTAAGTCATCTACACCTGGAACACAGAAATAACCCTGACAATGAAGAATACTATCTCCCCCTTGGGAGAAAACCTCTATTTTCTGATCAAAAACTGACTCTTTCAACTTGACAAGGTTGGGATCTCTATCTTGCTTTTCTTTCACCTCGAAAACTAGAGATAATTCTAAACTACTCTGAACCCATATATCACCCTCATCTGTATCAACTAAGAGGACCCCTATTCTGGCAAGCTGATGGACTTCCTGAGCTAATTTCTATTTACTGTCCTCAACATGAGAAACACTACCCATGGACAGTCTAATGATAGCATCGCCCACTACATTGGCCTTGCCTGTATGATAGAGGACACTTATGTCATAATCTTTCAAGAGCTCTAACCACCTTATCTGACAAAGATTGAGATCTTTCTGAGAAAAGACATACTGGAGACTCTTATGATCTGTGAAGACATCTACATGAACACCGTATAGATAGTGCCTCTAAATCTTCAAGGCAAAGACTACGGCTGCTAACTCAAGATCATGAGTAGGATAATTCTTCTCATGGGTCTTAAGTTGTCTGGAGGTGTAGGCTATATCTTTACCATGCAGCATGAGGACATAACCCAAACCTACTCTGGATGCATCACAATACACTATGAAACTATCTGAACTATCTGAGAGAGCTAAGACTGGAGATGAGGTGAGTCGAGTCTTGAACTCCTGAAAACTCTTCTCACAAGGATCTGACCACTGAAACTTGACTTTTTTCTGAGTCAATCTAGACATAGGAGATACAATAGAAGAAAATCCCTTAACAAACCATCTGTAATAGCTAGCCAAACCCAAGAAACTCCTAATATCTAATAGAGAGATAGGTCGAGGCCAGTTTCTTACTACTTCAGTCTTTTGAGGATCTACTCTAATACCATCACCAGAAACGATGGGACCAAGGAATGCTACTGACCTTAGCCAAAATTCACACTTACTGAATTTGGCAAACAGCTGATAATTTCTGAGAGTCTGAGGTATTGTTTTGAGATAGTCTGCATAATCATGCTCACTGCGGGGAATAGACCAGGCTATCATCTATGAAGACTATAACAAACATGTTCAAGTACTACTTGAACACACGGTTCATCAAGTCCATGAAAGCAGTTGGGGCTAGGAATTCAAAGTGACCATACCGAGTATGGAAAGTTGTTTTTGGAATGTCACATTCTCTGACTCTGAGCTGATGATAGTCGAATCTGAGGTCTACCTTAGAGAAATGACAGGCACCCTGAAGTTGATCAAATAAATCATCGATTCTGGGAAGAGGGTACTTGTTCTTGACCGTGACCTTATTGAGTTGATGGTAGTCTATATACATCCTAAGAGAACCGTCTTTCTTGCACACGAATAATACTGGAGCGCCCCACGGGGAAATGCTTAGCCTGATGAATCCCTTATCTAGGAGATCCTTCAACTATTTTTTCAATTCTCTGAGTTCTGCTGGTGCCATTCTATATGGAGGAATAGAGATAGGCTGAGTATCTGGAAGAAGATTAATGCCGAAGTCTATTTCCCTTTCGGGAGAAATTCCTAGAAGATATTTGAGAAAGACATCTGAATATTCATTCACAATTGGAATGGATTCAAGACTGGGAGTTTTGAAACTGAAAATCTTAACATGAACAAGATAATAGAAACATCCCTTAGATATTATTTTCCTTGCCCGAAGGCAGGAAACAAGCTGACCCCTGAAAGCAGATACACTACCCTTCCACTCTAGGATGGGTTCATTCAGAAACTAAAATTGGACTATTTTGTTTTTGCAGTCGACTGTGGCATAGTAGGAATAAAGCCAATCCATGCCGAGAATGATATCAAAATCAGTCATCTCTAATTTGACTAAGTCTGCTAAAATAACTTTCTAAAATATCATAACCGGGCAGTTTCTATATACCCACTGGGCTATGATGGTTTTACCCACTGGGGTAGATACTAAAAAGGGCTCTGCTAGAGTTTTGGGACTAACTCTGAAATTGACTGCTATATAAGAAGTAACAAAAGACAAAGAAGATCCTGGATCTAACAAAGCGTAAACATGTACATGATAGATCTGTCACGTACCAAAAACTACATCAGGAGAATTTTCCTGATCCTATCAAGACTGAAGAGCATACAAATAATTTGGGTGTTGCTCACTAGTAGTATTGGAGGTGGTACCCTGCTGATTTGGGCAACCGAACTAAGCTGAGGAGTAATTCTGTTAATCCTGAGGACCTGGCTGAGGACAGTCTCTAACACTATGTCCTAGCTTTCCATATCCGAAACAAATATTACTGCTAGCTCTACAAATACCCTGATGGTGCTTGCCACAAGTCTGGCAAAGAGAATAAGTGCGGTTATTGCTAACACTGCCCTAGTACTTAGAGCCTGGAGCTCTATCTTTGTTACCCTCTCTAAACTTAGAAACTGGAGCACTAGCTGAAGAAGGAGCTGGAACTAATGACTTAGGACAAATCCGAGAGCGGTTTTCTCCTTTTAACTAGGCTGAGCGAAGTTGAAACTACCTGTCTTCGATCTCTTATTCTGCTTCTTCATTATCTTAATTTTTTGCTCCTCTACCTACTAAGCATTAGTTATAAGCCTAGCTAAAGTCATGTCACTATTCAGCATGGTGGATCTACACTCATTTACCATGCTATCATTTACCCCTGAAGCGAACTTATTCATCTTGGCTCTGATATCTGCAACCATATGAGGGGCATATCTGGCTAATTGAGTAAACTTAAGAGAATACTTTTTCACCTTCATATTGCCCTGCCTGAGGTTGATGAATTCTAGCACCTTATCCTCTCTAAGCTCTTGGAGAAAGAATCTATCAAGGAAAGTAAAAGCAAACTCCTCCCACTCAACAATTACTGCATTATCTGGCCTTTCTGACTTCTACTATTTAAACCAAGTGTGAGCAATATCCTGCAACTGATATACAGTTAGCTCAGCACTCTTAACAGGAGTAACCCCCATGATGTCTGTAACATTTTGTACCGAATCTAGGAATTCTTGAGGGTCCTCATCTGTCTTAGACCCAAGAAAAGATGGAGGATTTATTTGGGTGAAGTCCCAAAACCTGGCTGCAGCTGAAGTAGCCACTGGATTAGCTGGAACGACAGTCGGTCTCTCATTTTGAATGGCAACTGACTGAGCAAGAGTAGTGAATGCGATCCTGAACTCTGTATGAGAAACATGATCGCCCAAATAATCTTCGGGCTGAGGGGCTGACTGGTTTTCATTTCTTCTTTTAGGAGGCATGTTTTGTAGAAGAAAGGGAGAAATGGATTAGACTGAGAGCTTGACTTGAGATTATACTCACTTACACTACATGAATACTGAAAGAGGGGAAACTGTTCCTAAAATATCTTATAGCCTCCTGTACATAAATGTGGCATGCAATACACCCATGTACAAGACTCTACTAGATGCAGCTTTCAAACTTCCTAGGACTTTGTTGAACCTTAGGCTCTGATACCAAGTTTGTAATGCCCCAAATCTGGTACTCAAAAAGCTCACGGTACTGATGACCCCAAAGGATCACAAGCTAACCCATGACTGATATCTGTACCTGTATACTGCTTAAAATACTTTATAATGCAGAAACATGAATTAAAAGGCCATAAGGTTCAATACTGAACATAATTTGAATGATATAACATCTGTGTGGGGTAATTGAAAACCCAAAACAAAACTGAACATACTAAAGTCTGAAACATAATAGTCTAGAAAGCCTCTAACTGACTGAACGATTTGAGTAAGGAGTTAATAGGATATGTCCTCAACTAACTCCAACTAATAAACTAATTAATGAGATAATAGGGAATAATCATGTCCTCAAATAATGAAGGCTCACTTCTAACTCTGACTGTTGAAACTAGAATCTACTGCTGATCTGGAGCTCGTGTCTCTAAACCTATGGTATAATACACCATAGCATAAATGCTTCAGAACTTTTAATATACTGGTATGTATATAAGGTAGGCTGAATGAATGGGGTTCATATGCATATACAATACTAGCTAACTAACTGATATGAATGTGAGAATACATCCATGCATACATAGTAACTATATTTGAAAAATATCATATCATGAATATGCTGATGACTAACATGACTAATGACTAAATTCGGATAACTAATAACATGAGTGACTATATCTGACAGTCCTAAATCTGATAGAACTAGCTGAGTTTCATAATGTACTTGAGTTGACTATATCTGACATTCCTAAACTCTGAAGAACTATCTGAGTTCTTTTACTGAGATTGTAGGAGGTAGTCATTTAACCGACATGCCCCAAATAATGTATTATAGCTGAATTGGGGTCAATCTATGCCCTGATTGGAAGGGTGTCATACCGTGCCACTGGTAAGGACAACATGTGAGTGACCCTAATATAACAGGTAACTCTAGTGAGAACGGTGGGAACCCTCATATAGCAGGCTAAGCCACCTCATCTACCCTCATATAGCAGGTTATGATGTCTCAACCTATGCTGGATACATAGTTCTGGAATGCAAGGATTGCTTTTAAGAATCACACCCTCATATAACAGGTGAGTTCCCATCCTTGGGTTCACTCGGTGCTAAGTTATACTCCCATCTGAATAGACACTAAACAAATTTACTGAACTGAATAGGATTGAGTTATTGAATTCCGTTGACTGATGGAATATTATTGATACCTGACAACTGACTGAGTTCATGAGATCATGAAGAGTTTCTGAGTCATAAGATTGTCTGAAGTCAAAGGATTCATAGCTTGACTAAGAGTATCGTGGAAACATAACATGGCTCTAGGTACACAGCTAATATTTCAGGTACAAGTACCCCAGGACTTGATGGAAGGAAAACTAACCAAGCATAACTTACTTGAACATATAACTAACATCATAATCCATAATACATTTACAGAAGCATTTCATCAAAACATGTTATAGGAATAACTTGTACATACATGGGGATTTCATGGTATCATGTTAGTTAGGCACTTTTTCTTCATCTAGGCATTTAAGCAAACATATTATAGGCATGGTACATGTAAACATCATTGTACAATAATTAAACATCATGGTCACATTCTAATTTCATCATTCAAGGGTTTAGTCATAGATTTGCATGAATCTATATCTATAATAATTAAACCCACATAAAAATTACCACCCAACATGAAGTAGAGTTTAATTTCTCATTTATCAACATGAACAACAACATCCCAATCATGAAATCATAAAGAAAATCCATAAATTGAAGTTGGAAAAGGGATTCTTGGACTTCATGGATGAAAAGAGTCCATGAATGAACACTATGCATACCTAGTTTGTGATTTTGTGAAGATTAATGGTGAAACTTTCTTGGAATTGGATCTTCTATGAAAACTCTAGCTTGTTCTTGTGAGGTTTTTAAGAGAAGAAAGTGTATTTTGGGTGAAAAGTGGCTGAATCACATGTTAAAGGGCTTAAATAGGGGTGGAAAATTGACCCTTTTAACCCTGGATACGTCTTTTAATTTCAGTAAAATTTTCCCGAACTGAACCCCTAGAACAATGCGGTGCTATCGCAATGTAGCACTGGAATTTGACAATTAGGAAACTGAGGTATGGCGCAACGCGGATCCATCGCATTGCCCCTTCTTCTGTGACCTCAAACTTAGGCGCGACGTAGAGAAAGTTGCGCTAAGAGACTAGAAAAGGACAATTTGAATTTGGGTCCTGGCGCGACACGCCATAATCGCGGTCCCCTACTGGAATTTGCCTAATGCTATTTCTTCTTGTGGCGCGGTGCGCCATTGACTAATATGGCGCTGTTTTACGATGGAAACTTGAAACAGTCGTAACTTTTGACCCGATTATCGGATTTGGGTGAATATTATATAAAAGGAAAGCTTATTGAATTTTCCACATAACAAAAAGTAAAAACCTCGAAAATTCCTCATGGAATAGTCATTATTTAATTTAGAAGCTAATACTAGGCATTCTTGAGATGAAATTAGCTAGGAAAAGTACGGGGTATTACAATTTTTTAGGATAAATGATCCTTGAGCTTAGAGAGATATTTTGATGGTTTGAAAATTATGCTTTCACAAATAGGCCCCATATGAGATTTTAGCTTGATTTTGAAATCGATACATTTATATGCAATATAGGTATCGTTATTCTTGTGTTAACGTGTAGATCATTATTTTAATATTGTGGCATCATGAGGAGGCATCTCAAAAGGGAAAAGCTCTAATTTAGTGGACTTTATCAGGCTTTGATGGTGTCCAGGTATGCTAGGATTACTTTCCTAATAGATTAAACTTTATTATGGTATTAATATAGTATTATGCTAGATTTGTGCTGGAATTTACGGCTTGGTTGCATATTTAGTTAAATTTTAAATATTAGAGAGATGTTTTTAGGGAAAATTGACCCACTTCTCTTTTTTCTCGAGTTAAATTATTGCCTGACAACTTACTTAGACCTATTTAACACCTTATAGTTGAACTTAGAAGCCTTAGTCTAGTTTTATATGGAAATTGTTTTAGTATGAACTTTTGGGGTTAGTAGCAGACCCTGTCAGTCTTATTTTAGGTCAAATATCTTAATTAGTTTCTTATATAGACCTAGGAGGCCTTCTTTCATCGCCTTACATATATTCTTGATACTTAGTATAATTTAGACATCTTTTGGACTCTTGACTAAACTTGTTACTTTGTACTTAGTTTAAAGATCGATTTGAGTCCAACACATACTATTCACTTATGATACTAAATTCCCATTTTGAGTTTGAAATATGATATTAGAGTCTAGCTCGAGTTTGGCATTTATTGTTCACTTATGATGTTAAGGATCCGGTTTGAATCTGATGGTTATTATATGAAATAGGTTCATAGGTATGTTTTCGATTGTCGGTTATTTTATAATTATTATTATTGTCGGTAGTTCTCTCTTGATTGTATCCATCGGCCTTATGGTGGCTTGATTGGGTTATCTTTCTCTTGTTTGCACCTTCTGAGCTTATGAAGGACCTATTAGGTTGTAGTTAGCTTGTATTCTTTCGACTTTATTTACTTCGTTATTTATTATCTGTCAGTCGAATATTTTTTTAGATTTGTCCCGTTATTCCTAACTTTAGTTTACATTCTCGCATCTTAATATGCTTTTATTATTATTATGCTCAGTCAGTCGATGATGCCTATTGAGTACCTATTATTTTTATACTCATACTACACTTTTGTATCTTTTTCTGATACAGATCTGAGTACCAGCCACTGTCATTGATGATACATTCAATTTTATTTTGAAACTCAAAGATAAGGTGAGTTTTCAGGGTCGGAATTGATCTTCTCTCATTCTATAATTTTGGACAGTCTTTACTTTTGAGACTTCCTGTAAATTAATATTATTCACTCATCTTTTATTTAGTAGATCTTGTACCGATCTTACTAGGTCATGGTATCTCTTTTGTACATTGTTCTCTTTCGCTGGCTTTATTTAGTATCTTGCACTCATATTTATCTATTCACTATCCACTTGTATGCTTTATTTTTGGTATTTTTTATACCTTCCACCAATTAGCTCATTACTAGCATTTCGAGCTACGATTTGGCTTGTGTACATGTGGGTTATGATAGTTGTCATCATGACACAAAATCGAATCGTGATAACTTGGTGAATACCATTATTATCGGTTTACCTTAATACAATTTTTATAGTGATTTGGGATACTAGGCTAGCTCCCTTAGGTTAGTACAATCGTGTTTAGCCTCGTGTACAGTACCGTTGTATAGCCATTTCTTCTCTAGTTGCGCTTTTGCATATCACCTTCTTTCCTCATACTACTATTATATATTATTTTCTTCACTCTTCTATTGTATATTGTCTAGCTACCTATTATATCACATTTTCGGACCTAGTTACTTGTAGAATATGGTAGTTTATGTTCACCTCTCCATTATCATTATTGTGTTTCATTTCTTAAATAGTAGTTTGCAATGTATATTCCTATTTTATGTGTTTTTATACTTGCACTATTTTAGGAGTTCAGTCGATCAATGCATACTAAGAACCTCGCGTTAGTGCTCATACTACACTTCTGCACTCTGCAGATCATAGTATGATTTTTCACTATTGACGTGTGTATCATGTGTAGCTGTCATGGAATGAAGATTTGGGGTGACCTCCTGACGTCTAGAGTTATTCCTGCATTCCCTCTTTTGCTAGAATGATCTTTATTTTATACTCCGGAGACAGTTATATATATATATATATATATTTATATATATATATATATATATATATATATATTATGCTTACCTTGTTCTCTGATTTTATTAGTTCCCCTTGTACTGACCTCACCAGATCTTAGGCAACATTTTCTTTCTTCCAGTTCTCCCTTCCTTTATTTTGGGGCACGATATGTCTTATTTCTTTATATCAGTCTCTTTATTGGACTTGGTTTTCGCTGATTTCTTCTTATCTCTAATTAGCCCGTTAATCGTTGTTCTAGACTAGGGATTGGTTTACCTATTAATGGATTATAGTAGGTGTCGTCACGACCTGAGAAATCAGATCGTGACCGAATTGTATGTACTCTCTTCTCTTATCTCTCTTTATTTGTTTTTTGTTTATATTTCTTGTTTACTTTCATTTCATAGCATTTATAAAGTTTATTGTTATCATTATTGTGAATTTACAGTGGTTTGTTGCTTTGTATTCTGATGTGACGGTCAAGGATAAATTTTATATGTACAATTTTGAATTCTTCCTACATATTATTTTGCTGCCTGCCAGAGTTTCCATTATCATCTCTATTTTATAGAACTAATATCATATTAAAAATATACAACTTTTCAATCAAATCTACTGCTAAAACTTATTACATATTTCATGATTGATAGTGTTTCCCTCTTCTCTAACTAAAGTTCTTCAATTTGGCCAGATTTTGATTTCTCGATACACTATATATTCCTCACAAATTCTAGACTTTTCACATTAGTTTTGCTTTTATTGTTGATTGATGGTGCAATTACAGTCATAATAAACTTATGCTACTATTTATTATAACTGAAATGATATTAATTTTTCTGTGAAAGTTATAACATATAAAGATAGCGATTGTTATGCCTGTTCTTGCTATTGAATAAATATATTTGTCTTTTTTTTGTTAGTCCTTAATTTAATTATATGACCGGAAAGATTCTGATACACGAAGAAGAATTTGTGAGAGGTGAGCCAAAATAGATCTAGATATGGAAAAATAGGACCATTATGAAGAAAAAAAGATGTTGAAAATCAAGAGCAACAAATTATAGCTAGAAGAAAGGTGATTATTATTGGTAATCATTTCCATTTGCAGTTTACCTAGAATCTAGGAATATAAGAAAAGTCTGTATCTGCTTTGCCTTTGTTGGGATATCATGATGAAAAAGTATAAGCATTGTACATTATACTTATGAGAAATTGTGTTTAAAACAATGAAATCGGAGAAGTTGTAAATAAATTTTGAGAAAATGAATTTCTTTAATATCAAAACCCAATTGACTTCAGTCTGTCAATTTTTTTTATTCTTTTATTCCATCATATATATTCGTAGTTAGTAAAACTAAGGGTGTCAAACGGGCCGGTTTTAATCGGCCTGAATCGGCCCAAACCGGCCCACTAAAAGAAATCGGACCGGTTTGACCCAACCCGGTAAGCCCAAGGGCTTTAAGGGCTTGGGTCTCGATCCGGGTGAGTTTTGAATTTGGGCCCGGTTAACTCGGATCAGAATCAACCCGGTTAGGGCTCGCCAGTTAACCGGCCCGACCCAAATAAGCCCAGATAAGCCCATTTAATTTTTTTTATTTTTTTATTTTTTTTTTAAAGATTTTGGAAAATTGGGCCAAACTAGCCGTTGGCCCAACGGCTATAAAGGCTAGTTTGGGCCTAAATATAAAAAAAAAAGTTTTTTTTATAAAAAAAAAAGTTTTTTTTATTTAAAATTATTTTTTAATCCCAAAAAAAATTCTATAAATACCCTACACTTTCAAATTATTTTTCACACAATTTTTCATCCTCTCAAGTCTCAAATCTCATTCTCTCTCAAATCTCATTTCTCAATTCTTAAATATTCTATATATTTAATTTCTAAAGTGCTCACCTTAATTTTTTAAATTTTGCGATTACTAAGTACGAGTGAAAGTTTCTAAAGTCGCAACCTTCGAATACTTTCAAAATTTGGTATTGTCGTTCCATCTCTTACTTTTAATTTATAATTAGTGTATTAATTGTTGAATATTTATTTTTATTACTTTTTGTGTATTTTGAATATTTTTTAGTTTGATTTATACTATGGATAAATTAAGAAACCTCGGTAAAAGTGTCAAAATATTTTGTCTCGAAAGTGGTAGTTGTAGCAAAAAGCGAATTACTAGCGGTAGAGGTACTTCGAGTACTAGACATACCCGTGTGCTTTCGCCTCCGGTACCACTTAGTCAACCTTTTGAGGAAAAAATAGGTGTAGGTGCTCATGATATGGATTATTTAGAAGTTTAGAAAAATTACGGTATAGAAGAAGAAAATGAAGTAGATGCGGTTGATTTAGTCGAAGATGATGAAAATATTGGTGAGACACCCGAAGTAGGAAATGCTGACGTTAGATCCGAATCGGTTAATCTTCCTCCCCATCCTCCCCGTGTCCCAAGAGCTCATAAACAAACTAGTGTTGCATGAAAATTTTTTGAACGTATATCAGATACTGAGGTGCAATGCAATATTTGTCAAAAAATATATAAGCATAAAAGAGGAGGCAAGCAAGGGGGTACAGGTATGTTAATGAGACATTTAGCTGAAGATCACGAAAGAGAGTTAAAAATTGCACAAGGTGGTGAGGTTGTTGGTGGTCCCATACAAACTAGAATGGACCCAACAACCGATCACGTAACGAAGAAGTATAATAAATTGAGGGACCGGGAAGAAATAGCAAAAATGGTAGTTGTAGATTGTTTGCCTTTTAGTTTTTCTTCTTCTGATGCTTTTATTCATTATATTCAAGCAATTTATAATCCTATGTTTAATGGTATTCCTAGAAGTACTTGTTGGTCTGATATTTTTATACTCCATTCACAATATTATTTTTATTTATCTACATTGTTAAAAAATATTCAATGTAGAATATCCCTAACTTCTGATCTTGGTCGTGCTGTAAATAAAAATGATTATTTAACCGTTACTTGTCACTGGATGGATAGTAATTTTGTGATGCTAAAACGTATTCTTGCTTTTTTTATATGATGAAGATCGTAAACATACTGGACAATTTATTGCTGACTCGATACATAAAGTTGCAGC